>NW_013666226.1:1650-20186 GCF_000517525.1 Limulus polyphemus
AATTACACACATATATATATATATATATATATATATATGCGTGTATTTGTTTTCGTCATTTAAATTCTTTTTCCTACGAGAACACAGTTTATTTGTTTTTCAGATGCTTAATTTTGAAAGTTAATTTGAAATGTATTTTAGAAGAAAAACTTGTTTCAAAGTTATAATTTTTTAGTTTATTCATGGGTTTGAAAGTAACGTCATAAAAAATATGGAACATTTTCGTAACTTTCCAAAAAATCCTCGTTTATGAATTTTTCCTCTTTCAGCAATGTTTTACAAAAGCTTAGAATTAATGAAATTTGTATTATAGTCAAAGTGTAAAATGATTTTTGCATATGGCGTGTATCCAGTTTACAGTATTTAGAAACGCAAACTTTATGAAAAGTTCTGTTGTGAATCTATCAACTCAAATACAGGTAGAAATTTGCATAGCAATTATAATAAGATTGTTATCACGCTAAAAAAATGGATTACATCTTGAAAGAAACCACTCGTTGTTCAGTTAGAAGGCTCAAATTAATATAACATCGTAGGTATAATACAGATTGATCTGTAGATAGACTTTAGAAAGTGGACAATAAAGAAGAATTGTTCTCCCTTTTATTTGATTTTATTTTCACAACAAGGAGCTGTTGCATAACTAAAATTTTACTTAAAAGAAGTAATTGCTTAGAACGTACAGGTGATCAACGCATACTGATCCTTTACCAGATACCACTTTTCAGTTCATTCTGTACAGAAGTCGAACTTGAGAACGGCCTTCCTCGTTACGTATTCACCAGAAGCAACAGCACCATTATCCAGCCTGTATAGTTTTTCGTCAATAGAGTCTGTTTAATATGAATGAGTTCTTCTTGAAGATAAATAGGAACACTGGTTCATGAAAAAAGAAAAAAAAATCGTTACAACAAGTGTTTGTTCAGTCTATTCAAAAACCAGTAACGCATAGAAATAATTCAATGTCTATTTTAAACGTCCATCTATGCATAAAGAACAAAGTATTACTGTATACTAGAACAAAATGAGAGTTTTCTTTTACCTCTGCGTTCCATATTGTGAAATAAGCGTTTATAATACTTTCAGAATTCATTGTTATGCAAAAGTACATACTTGTGAGACTGCTACAAACAACAACATGCAAAAATTAAACTGATCGTTAACATAAAAAACAAATAAGGTTTTAAAGCAAGGGGATTTTTAGCATCCTCTGAGAAATGGATTGAAAACTGAAATATTTAACTTCATGTGTCCTAGATGAAAAAAAAATGTAATACAGTTTTAAAACAATGTTTCTTTTTGTTATAAAAAATAAATATTTTTAAAATCTTTAGACTTTTTATTTCGTTATTTCATATCGCATTTGATTTCCTTTTCCTATGTATTAAAGATAATACAGAATATTCCCTAAGCCTGTCAACCACCCTTTATCTTGTTATTTTATATAACTCAAAAGGTTTCTTGTTTGCTAAGCCACAAAGCTACACAGTCGACTATCTGCACTGTGCCCACCGCTGGGATAGAACCCCCAATTTGAACATTATAAACCCTAAAACTTGTCGCTGAGTCACGGAGGGAGTAATAAATAAGAGAAACAACAAGATTCTTGTACATTGAAACCTAGAAATTTGTTCTTATGACAGCAGAAAGAGTCATTCACTTATGAAAATCGAAAACAGTTTTCTTACTATAAAGATGATTCATTAAATGTGAGTTTAGCATCTATCAAGCAGAGTTATCTGGCTTGATTACCTTAATTTTTCTATGTTAACTGGAAACTGTCTGACGGCGTATATGGGTTATCTTGTTTTAGGATTTTCGCCCGAGAAAGAGGATAAAAAAGACCCTGAAATAGGATACAATTTCACTTTTTTAAAGATTTGGCTTTGAATTTAAAGATAGAAATACTTAATCAGTTAAATGAGTCACTTATTACCTTCTCCAAAGCAAGGTATGCAGTTATCATTATGGATATGATGACAAAAGAAAGAGAGAAAGAAAGGAAACATTATCTAACATTGTCCTTTATACATGTTTTGCTTCCTTAACGGATACACTCAGCTAGTATTACTTAAAATAAATATGATGCCCATTCTATCATTCGATTCACTGCTTGTCACTAAGTTACATCCCTTTCAGAAAAATCCTGAACCAGATTAAAAAAACAAAACTAGGCTTTTATATGGGTATAAAGTACATTATATGTATGGTGTATATAGTTGTGTTTTATTCACCACAATGAACTTATATTTATATAGGATTTGAGGCTTATATAGCACTGATGTTACAAATTTATTCCTCTAAATTATGCAGCAGACAACTTATATTATTTTTTTACTGACTTAAAATTATAGAAATAAAATAAAATGCCATTTAAAATTGGTAGAGCATATTTCATATGTTCATATTAACATAATTTGAGGGCATTATTGTACAACTATCTTATAGAATGTTAAGGGAACATGATGAAACTTACTCTAAAGAACTATTCTAAATTTCTTCTTACTTTCTGGGTGATTTAACCTGACGTCAAAATTATAAAGCACCGATAACAAAAAGTTTGGCTCAAGTCCTAGTTTATCTAATAAAAAGCTCAATCTTAAGCTTCTGATGAAATATAAAAGAAAATTAAATATTTTAATTTAGCTTTATCTTGAAAGGTAGCACAGTGTGCCTATATAGTGTTGACATTCTTCAAAAACAGGGAAGTGAGGTTGCCAAAGGTACTTTATCTAAATAATTATCCGATCACATCTAATAAAGATAAACAAGTTATGGCCAAAATTTACAAATATCTGAAATGAACACATGCTGCCCAAGAAGTTTTCAGTTTCATTGTTCTTTGGTTATTACAGTGGTACATGGCAATTTTGTTCCAGGCCTGAATCGTTTCTTTTCTTGCGATGGCACATATTCACTTGTTCCAGCTCTAAATCATTTTATTTTCTAACAGTGGCACATGTACATTTGTTCCAAATCTAAGTCATTATATTTTTTTACAGAGATACTTATACACTTTTTCACGATCTAAATATTTTTATTTCTTACAGTGGTACATATCCACTTGTTCCCGATCTAAATATTGTTTTTTATTTCATAAGGTGACACATATCCATTTGTTCCAGACCTAAATCATTTTCTTGTAAAGGAATGATCGTTCATGTTCATTCCCTACTTTTATTCCCAACATTTCGTTGTTTATGTCGCGATATCCAGTTATGCTGTTACAGTACTTATAACCGATGTTGTAAAATCTGGTTTTACTGTTATAGTTTTTATAGCAGCCGTCAATATATTTTACTCTATTATTTGTTTCCTGCTAAAATTATTTGTTTTCGAATTCCTGTGTCTTGTTCTGTACTAGAACCTAAAGCCTATTTTCTGCTTAATATTTTATAGGAGGGTGTAACGAATTGGTTATTATATATTCATTTTAATATAAACGTTTGTTTAGATTAAGTTTATATTTTAAAACCTCCGTGGCTTATGCTGTTAAATATGTATTGCGAAACTCCCGCCTATTCTCCAAAGTTGTAGAAGATTCTCGAGAGTAAGAATCAATAGTATATGTATATACGTAAACGCTTAAGTGTAGTTCAGTATTGTTAGTAAAACTGAAATTTCTAGAACGCCTCCACATGGCTATAAATATACCCAACGTGACGCGCCAAAAAAGAAAGTATCTATTACTAGTTCGCTATAATCAGTGTGCTATAAAACTTCGGAAGCTATAACTGTGATTGTTATAACGCTTACCAATCGGAAAATTTCAGATATTTGACCAGGAACCTTTACAAAGTTCGAACATTACAAATTATTTAACTTCAGTGGATTCTCATCGGACATTAATATTTTTACGAAAACATTACATCACGTCACGGTGGAAAACCCGATGTGTGGGGGCGATAAATAACGAAAGACAGAGCTAGCTAGCTTCCCGTTAAGTGAAATATATCTCCGTCAACTTGTAATCAACTCGCTCATCGTGAACCCTCGATAAGATATTGAAGAAGTTACAGATTAAAAGGAAGACTTTATATTGCTTGTAAGTTTGTGAAACTTTTGTTTATAAATCATTGTTTGTAATAACTGTTATTGTAAATTTTATTGTTGTATATGTGTGTGTGTATTAAAACGTATTTGTGTTAAAAAAGAAAACTGTGTTTATCAATCTTGTTGGCAAATATCATAAGCTGACTATATATCGGCATATATTTAAATACTAAATCCAAAGTACAATTTAACTAATAAATTTAACTTATCAGTTAACTCAGTTTCAGACCATTTGAAATTCTAATACGTAACAAGGGCTACTAAGTTTTGTTCTTTGCTAAATTTTTAATGCAAATGTTGTGTTATTTATTTTCTGGAAAAAAATATTATTGTAGAAAGTCAACAAATATGTGTTGCTAGTACTTCAAATGCTCTCCGATAGAAGTTAACATGTTTTTGTTGTTTTTTTTGCAAAAATTTCATTGCAGAACCCTTGATAAACTGGTTATTCTAAAACTCTGATACTTTTTTTGTAGAAATCGTCGGTTTTAATTATCGTCTAATAGCGTTAAAACTACAAACTTCGTTTTAAAAGATTAAAAGATTTGTAGACGTGTTATATCTGGTTTTCATACTAACAATTCTTCGTAAAAGAACAACGTATCTTGTTTTGCATCTAACAGTTGTTATTTTTGGAGGCGTATGTTTCGTTTGACTTTCAAAAAAGTTCCTTACTTTAGAATTCCCAGGGATTTTCCTTGTGTTAAAAGCCTTGCATCTCGGTGTCGCTCTTAGATTTTTTTCATTATACATTCCTCGTATTTGTTTTTGTTGCTGTAACTTATTTTTGTTAGACCCTACATAATGTTTTAATGCAAACCTTTTCTTTGTTAGCAATAACTCAAGGATATTTATAATATCTTATTTATTCGTGTAGTATTTATTCTGTTTAAATAAATCCTTTTACATTTTAATGCATAAGTATTTTTTATAAACAATGAATATTTCAGCAGAATGACTTTTTCAATATAAATTTCAGGTTGGTGATTTCAAAATATGCAAAGGTCATCGGTTACACTAAAACAGTAGTAAAACAAACGTACATCACTGAATATTTCTCTGCGTTTGGTTTTTCTTTCTCAAGTACAAAATAAGTAAATAGAAAAAGAATATGAAAAAGAGGTACAGCAAAACAAAACATGCAAGAATAACATGTGAAATAAAGTTATATTGGAATATGCAACAATGACAGCACTTGTTGGGACATATCCATTTTCATACACTTAGTAAAGGAAAAAAAATCAGTATAAGAGAAATCAAAACTGTAGGTTCATTCTCATATTCTAAATAAACAAAAATATTGAAACATATAACAAAAATATAAGTGAAACGTACATAAGTACTTATTATCGTACTCTGGACACACTGGATGATTGGCTGCTTCAAGAGGAGGGGTAGAGACGATTACGAGAAGATGACGTCGTAGTTCCACGAAGTGGAACCAGAAGGCGCATTGCTGAGGTCATAGTTCCGCATATGTCGCTAGCGAACCACGAGGAGGTGATGAAGATCAACGTGTCGTCAACTTTATAGTAATAATCAAAGTCTTAAAATTAATATTTTACATAATGCTGTTTTACAATTATCAGTACTGAAAAGTTTTTATCACAATTACATTTTCACTTTATTACTGAAACATTGAATTTGCTATTTTAATATCTAGCTCTTATCACCTTTGTAGTTTTTGCTTATTTATTTAATTGCTTGCGTTTTACGAACGCGGATGGTGTTTCTATAGGCGGACAGTGCTACTAATGTTCAATAGGCGAACGGTGCTACAACACTTCCGTAGGATTAAATACAGGTTTTAAAATGGCTCAATCTATATTTATAATTTTCTTTTATATATTTAATTGTATTATATGTGTTTTACAAAGGCAGATGTTCTTACTAGGCATATTGTGTTACTATACTTCCGCATGACTGCATACAGATTTCAACTTATCTCAACTTATGTTTGTAGTTTTAATTTATATATTTAACTGTTTTACTTATATTTTACAAAGGCAGGTATGGTTACAAAGTGAATTGTGTTACTAAGATTCTATAGGCAGATGGCAAACTGTGTTACTAAGGTTAGTGCTACTAGGGCAGATGGTGTTTTTGTAGATGAATAGTTCAGTAGGATGATGAGCTGATCCTAGGTTGTCTCAACGTGTCTCGACAAAAAATCACATCATCAATAAATAGATTTAATTATATTTCCTAAAAAATACCAGTAAAACCATTAGTACCACGAGACAACTATTATAACACTGCTACATTCTATCTTAATCTATCCATTTTTTGAAAATGCAAATATTATAGCCATTAATTTACTTTACATACTTTTACAGTTGTCCATTTTATTATGTATAAAGCACTTCGCTAATACGCTAGTTCTATAGTTTGTTTTTCTTCTATATTCAAGTTGAATAACATATCTTTTACAATTATCATCCCAAAAAGGACAGAGTTTTCATGATAACACAAGAGTGAATCCTCAAAAGCCACGGCACCTGAAATTCTTTTAGGCAGGATTAGATAGTATGTTTAATAAAACTAACATATGTAACAGTGTTATAACTCGACTCGCAATTTGGGGATCGCGGGTTCGAATCCCCGTCCCACCAAACATTCTCGTCCTTTCAGCCGTGGGGGCGTTATAATGTGACGGTCAATCCCACTCTTCGTTGGTAAAATAGTAGCCCAAGAATTGGCGGTGGATGGTGATGACTAGCTGCCTTCCCTCTAGTCTTTCACTGCTAAATTTGGGACGTTGGTAAAATAGTAGCCCAAGAATTGGCGGTGGATGGTGATGCCTAGCTGCCTTCCCTCTAGTCTTTCACTGCTAAATTTGGGACGGCTAGCGCAGATAGCCCTCGTGGAGCTTTGCGCGAAATTCAAAACAAACAAACAAACTTGTTAAGAAATATCTTTTTTAGAAAAATTCCTGTTAGTAGCATCAAAACACAATCTGCCCTGATCAGGGCAATAAAACTGGGTTGTGCTTCATAATTAAATCGTTGTCCAGTAATACCATTCCAACTCTTTACAAAGTCGACGTAGTTACATAATGTGATTGCACTTAACTAACTTTCAACGCATTAATATACTTTTATTTTATGTATTACAACATTTTGTTTGTTTGTTTCTTTGAAGTTAAGCACAAAGCTATACAATGGGCTATCTGTGCTCTGCCCACCACGGGTATCGAAACCCGGTATCTAGCATTGTATTTCCGAAGACATTCTGGGGGCATATTCCATTAAGCCTAGAATTTAGGAAAAAAGATCAATGTTAAAGTCGGATCGTTATTTTCAAATCTTACACGATATACATTGTATACGGAATGCTCTAAAGCTTTTGATATAGGTAACCTTATCCTTCTACTTGAGCTTCTCTTCTGTCTATACAGTACACTGCTCTAAACAGTTGTCGAATAATCGAAGTTTCCTGTTTTCTAAATAAAGTATGGCACAATTAATGTTACCAAACAATGTCAGTGGCATCTCTGAGTTCATGTTTATGCAAATCACAACTGTGAGGTGACTAGTCCTGTGATCCGACATACTAATTTCACTGGTATATAAAAATGGAAGAAACACATTGTGTCTTCAGCTAGCAGTTCAAATAACAGCAGAATGTATAAAGAGATCCAGATTGATCGCGAAACATCCCAAGATACTAAAAAAGAGGTTTAGATGTGTTCCATTATGTTGAAAGTAATAAGTTGGTTAGAAGCTGCTCAAATACAACAAGTCATCACAAAATGTGGTTATAAAAATGCAGATGTATTCTTATGACCATTAGTGTCGCCATATGCTGCTTTGTTATGTAAGAACTTTTCTTCTGATGGGTAATATCACGCACTTCCACCGTGTTCAACCGTTTAGTAGCTTCCCAGAAGAAGAGTGTATCAAGTGACTGTCGGACATGAATCTGAGTTGAACATGATGATACGTTCTAGGGAGACACTTGGCAGCATGTGATTCAATTCCAAGTTGTCTTGATGAACTGGAAGCAACTCTGATGAACGAGTGAGCCATATTGCCCCAATAGCTCATTGATTTCTCATTTTATGCTTGCAGCACTAATCAACGACTTGCATTAGTATCTGAGATGTTAATACGCCTCTCTTTATTAATAAATGTTTTCTGATTATTTACTGTACTACATACTCTGCAGTACCAAATGAGCGTTTGTCTCCTACAGCAATTTACAAAATTTCTGTTAGCATAAATAGTTGTTTCTACATGGTAGATCATTTAGGAATAAAGTGAAATTTGTGATCAGATAAGATTCAAACCAACGATTTTCTAAACGAGAAAATGTTTTATCCAACCAATACATTGCAATTACCACAAA
Source organism: Limulus polyphemus (assembly GCF_000517525.1). Classification (NCBI taxonomy): domain Eukaryota; kingdom Metazoa; phylum Arthropoda; class Merostomata; order Xiphosura; family Limulidae; genus Limulus; species Limulus polyphemus. Next base: position 10,051 of record NW_013666226.1, read on the forward strand.
TCTCAGTTTCCTTGTCATTCAATATAAAAACGGAATTTGGTAGGACTCATGGACTATACCAGTATGTATGTAATTCTCGGAGTATATTACCTTTATATTGTTGTTGTTGCTTTTAAAAATTCCGATTTTATGTGACTTGACTAAAGAAATTTTTAGGATGTGCTACATCCATTGTCGTAAATTGTGGCTCAACACCTCAATCAAATATTAATACTAGTTCAAGCTGCTTAAAAAATGTAGAGCTTGTCTTAACTCGTCAATAAAACATTAATCCTGATTCATGAACTACTTCATGGTTGTAAAAACTGGTTTAATACCAAAATCGAGCATTGAGAATTACCATTAATTTATAAGCTATTCCATAAGGAAAAGTACGACCAATAACCATTAAGCTACTTCAATGACATGAAAACCAAGTAGATCAACTAAGCACAACTTTTGGCATAGGGCTGATTTAGAGACGTAAAATGTAAGTCGTAACACGATCGGGTCTAAGATCTAATGGCGATGTACATCATATCTTGAAAGTGCGGTTCATCACATCTACCGAGTACATTATAAGAATGTTAAAAAATTAACATTAGTAAATTATTAATGATTTTAATATACTTTTGAAAATTATTAACTTACTTCATCAAAATCCACAATTGGCGTAGAGAATCTATTATTTACCTAGAGATGTAAAAAGATTGGCTAAATAGCCGAATAGTGTGTTCCATGATTTAAATCTTCTCATCACGTTTCAGAGGGGAGCTTAGTCATGTGTTTAACAAGTAACATATTTAGCTTGGGAAGAGAATGGCTTTTATAGCATCTTTATGCACACCCCCTGATATCAACATTAAGAATTTAATCTCATTTTTTCTAAAGCATGATACACGGACATGCAACATTAAAATCCGGGGTTCAATTCCCCGCGGTGGGCACAGCAGATAGCTCAATATGGTTTTGTGCTAAAAAAACAAGATTTAAAACGGAGAATAATGCATCACTTTATTGATCAAAAGTTTTTATATCAGTCACATGTCAAGAGTCCTTTTTTTTTTATTCCTCTAAACGGAAGGTGTTGTTCCAGTTACTTGTAGCAGGTTGGTCTTTACGGGGTGGAGCTAGCCACGCGACCCTTTCTCATCCTGGACTTGGGACCAGGCAAAGGCGGAGGTTGGCATGTTTGGTGTGACGGGGATTCGAACCCGCGACCCTCAGATTACGAGTCGAGCGCCCTAACCACCTGGCCATGCCGGGCCCAAGAATCCCTTACCGTTACGAAACTAGGAATGAATAACCCTGTTATTATGAGCGAATACTATCAAGAAAGGATCGCATGAGACTACAACAGCTCTTCAAATTTTCCACAAATATCTAACAACAATCTATTCTACTGATGTTATTGATATGAATAACAAACTTAAAACTGTTACGATATCTAACGGAAACACCTGAAAGTTTCGAAGATATAAAAGAGAAAAAGGGGGACTACAAATGCATTGCAATCTTCAGTAAAGTTGTGTTAATTTTCGTATTTTCTGAGGTTTTCTCGATTAAACACAGCGTCTAAAATATTTTGTTCGTTTGTTTGTTGTTAAGCGCCAAGCTACACAATAAGGTATCTGTGCTTTTCTAACCACGGGTATCGAAAGCAAAATGTTAGCGGTATAAGCCTCCCAGACTTACCACGAGCGAACGGAGGCGTCTGAAGTGTACCAAACTAATACAGATTTTAACTAATTATCATAGACGAAAATATATTTCTCGTTGTACTACGTTACAACTTTACAAAAGTGCAAGTGGTAAAAAGACTTACTGATTAGCAGCCTGGAATTTTATATGAGCCCAAAACTACCAGCAGCCTATGGCTATGTAGGAGTTAAAACAAATGTGCAATGTTGGCAACATTATAACGATTTATTTCAAATGTTCTAGAACTACTATTGTACTGGCAATAGTAGCCACTTTTCAGTGATTACATTCTCTTTGGAAAGCTTGTGAGGTTGTACCCCTGTCAGCAGAAACACGACGTTCTCGTTACTAAACCCCACTTTTCCTGAGGACCACGTGCGAAATTCACAGCAGTCTATTTTCACCAACGTGTGAAGGCAAGGCGTCAGATGGCGGTACACCTCTGTAATGTCTCTTTTGGTTACAAAATTACACTGCCTTGTATACTGAAATATAATGCTGTACCCTCTACACTGGAGAAGAGAGAAAAGTAATTAAACGAAACCAAGTACATCCTTCGTAGTTCTACTAATTTAGTGCATGTATATTCTCTTACACTGTATCCCGCCTGGAAAATTAGGTTCGAAGTTTGAATTCGCTCTAATGAGTGGTTGTATCAGAAATTAATGCAGAAGTTGAAGATACGTGTTTATATGTTTCTCTTCTTGATTCATAATTTAGTTGTAGGTCTTTATGGTGTGTTAAACAACACTCATTATCTATCTATCTAACTATCTGTCTTTCTTTATTTATCTTACAAACTAGATACGGTAACAGTTTAACTGACCCAATGTAACAGTAAAAATAATGAAAATTGTTTAACTTATTTTCTTTTTTTATCCGACACTTGATAAATCAGAATTTAAATATCTGTTTGTGTTTTCCAACATTGTTCAGTCAACATCTATTTGTGTTTTCCAACATTGTTCAGTCAACAAAGATCGACGTTCGTGTTGTGTTGCCCTACTATAAGCTGTCATTGTTCGGTATTTAAAAATTAATATCACTGAAGATTGACAGTTGATGAGTGACAAAAAAAAAGAGCGATTAAGAGTTCCTATAAATAAAAACACACGAATGGGTTGAAATATACTGTATGTTTGTTTTACTTACTTCTATTTTCCTAACTATACAAGTTTTGGAAAATTGTCAAAGAAACACCTTTAACCCGTGTAGTGGTGAATGCTTTTTACACTCACAAGAACCGAACAATTTATTCTTAAGGAGGTCGCTGGACAATGAAGACAGGATGTGGTGCTAGCCAGAAGTTTTATGTGCTGTTTAGAAAGTATCCAAATAGATTTACCATTTGTTTGTTTGTTTTAACGCAAAACTACCATTATAATAACTGTGCTCAGTCTACCATGTTGAATCGAACCCAGAATTTTAAAGTTGTAAGTCCGTAAACATGTCGCTGACCCAATGGGGGACGAAATGTATAGATATTTTAATTTAATTTTCATACTTAGTATGTTCTGGCTGTATAGCTGTTATTCTGTGTCCTATAGTATGTTATGACTGTATGGCTGTCATTCTGTGTCCCATAGTATGTTCTGACTGTATGGCTGTCATTCTGTGTCCTATAGTATATTCTGACTGCATGGCTGTCATTCTGTGTCCTATAGTATGTTCTGACTGTATGGCTGTCATTTTGTGCCCTATTGTATGCTCTGACTGTATGGCTGTCATTTTGTGTCTTATAATATGTTCTGACTGTATGACCGTCATTCTGTGTCCTAAATTTAGTCACATTTTTCATCTGTTTAAACTGAACCCAGAACACAGGCTGTATTGTATATTTTTGTTACATTTTTCTAATTGCATTTGTATAATACTCCTTAATGGTTTTTCAGAAAACAATATCATTCAGTGAAACAGGTTTAACTGATAAATTCTACAATTTTAGCTAAGCAGGAAGTCAGTTCTACTGTAATATTTAAACATGTATATAAATATATTAGAAACATTCAGAGTTTAAATGCACTACACGAATTATATAGTTAGTAACGGATTTTTGTGAATCAGTGTGTGTTTCAATATGCTAGAAGCACAAAGAAAGAATGTGAGGTCCTTGCTATCAAAATACTGGCTGTTTTATTTATAATAAAGGTTCATATTTATGCGCGTAGTGTTGTTCCGCTGTGAAAGCGCAAGACTAAACATTTATAGGTTTTACATTCTGTTATCGCCTCACCTCAGTATGTTAAACAGCAATATGTACAATTTTCTATAATTTTTTTCTCCAGTAAGAACCTTCATCTCAACTAGTGTGTGTGTGGTTGGCTGGTATTTTTGTAAGACAAGAATTTTTACCCCCTGGTAACCGGCTCAGACGATAACTATATAGGACGAGTATGTTCGACGACGAGGATTCGAACTCGCCACGCTCAGATTGCGAGGCAAACGCCCTAAGCACCAGGCCCATAATTTTCTATAAACTTGGGGTAACAAAGTAAGTTATAAAACTGTGATTTTAACCACTTGAAACAGACGTCAGAAATGAAAGATACGCAGAGCTGGATTAACATTTCTTGGAATCCTGCACAGGGATGATCTAATCCCCATCGTTATTTATAAATATTCGTATTTACAATTGCTGCATTAGATACTATCTTGGAAAAAAACGCATTTATTACGTTACATATTTGTTTGTATTAATCTTGTAATAAAGTTATTTAATATTTAGTTAGTTTTTGTGTGTGTGTGTGTTCCTATATAAGATGGCTGTCACTTTCAAGGAATACTATGCTGTTTGAATAAATAAACTATATTTTATGAACCCTATATAAGATGGCTGTCACTTTCAAGGAATACTATGCTGTTTGAATAAATAAACTAAAACATATTTTCAGGGCCAAATTCACTCATGGACTTGCAGGTCCAGGAACCCCCTCCAAAAAAAAAAAAGAATAAATAAACTATATTTTATGAATCCTATATAAGATGGCTGTCACTTTAAAGGAATACTACGCTGTTTGAATAAATAAACTATATTTTATGAAAACAGCGTAGTATTCCTTTAAAGTGACAGCCATCTTATATAGGGTTCATAAAATATAGTTTATTTATTCCAACAGCGTAGTATTCCTTTAAAGTGACGGCCATCTTATATAGGGTTCATAAAATAAATACTTTACTTTATTACCCTAAAACTCTTCATACATAAATATAACGCTCATAACTAGCTTGTCCTTAGGCCTACAACAAGTAACGCGTTAGTAAAGACTTAGTACTCATTAATAAACAACAAAAGAGTCATTTTACAAATTAACAATAAGATTAAAGAAAAGTGTGAGTGCCTATAACCTTGTGGTTACCCAGATTAGTGGACACTGTTTTTGCCATGAGTCTATAATAAACCCTAACCTAACGGCATAATAGAAAAAAAAAGCGTATTTAATTCGAACGACCACCGAGTGCCATGTAATAGAAAGTTATGGCCGTGCATCCTTAATTCTGAAACACATACACATTCTTATGTACACACACACACACATATATATTGGTAAATATTTGTTTTTTCATTCATCAGTTTTTATTTTTACAAAACATTTGTGTCACATTCTTCATTTACGTAGTTTGTTGCATAATTTTAAGTTGTTTTTTATTATTTAACACTTTTTGCCCTGGATAGTTAGCTGAATTAAAAAGAAACGTAGAGCTTTGAATAAAATGTTACTAGATTTTTCAGAAAAATCCTCTTTACTTGTATCCTAAAGTTTTTCAGGCATATAAAATGCAAGTAAACATGTTGTAGATGACATAGAAATACAAAATATCAAAAAGTGAAATATACTTAGAATGGAAAGCGACTAAAAACCTAAATATTTCTCATTCTAAAAACAATGAATTTTTTCCACATTTCCCTGATATTAAATTAACTGAAACATACATTAAAGTTATTTTGTAATTCAGAAGGAATGTGTTTATAATATTTTTTACGAAGTTCTCTTAAATATGGTAGACACAGCACAGATAGACCATCGCTTAACAACAAATAACCTGGTATGGCCTGATGATTCAGGCGCTCGAGTCGCAATCTGAGAATCGCGGGTTCGAATCCCTGTCGCTGAACATGCTCGCTTTTTCAGCCGTGGGGGCGTTGCAATGTAACGCCCAATGCCACTATTCGCTGGTAAAAGATGGTGAATGGTGTTGATTAGCTGCCTTCCCTCTAGCCTACCACAACTAAATTAGGGGACGGCTAGCGTAAATAGCCCTCGTGTAACTCTGCGCTAAATTCGAAACAAACCAACAACAAATAAACAAAATAAACTCTCTCAAATTATTGTCAAAATTCTATTTCAAATTAAAACATTATTTGTTTTCCTTGAAGTACTTTTTACACAGACATCACATTCTGTTATGGAGACAGTTCTTTTGACAAGCCCTTGATATTAAAATGAATTTTTTTAGAAAACTTTTTTCTGTCTATTGAGCTATATATTTTCTATGATCTGGATTAAAAATAAATTCCCCTTTTCGTTTGTTCTATTCGTTCCTAAGATGTGCTCTGCTATACGGAGAGCAAATATAGGAAACAGTAGTCGATTTATAAGTACTTAAAGTTTCTTTTCCAATTTTGACAGTAAGAAGTACATTTACTTTTATAATCTCATTATTCATGGAATGTTACAAGATAGAGAGTTGGGGGTCTTTTAATATAAGGGAACATAAATTCCTTGTTAATATGGAGAAGCAGAAAGATGTTTCATTCATATATGTGCATGCGTATGTAAATAATACCCCTCCCCAAGAGAGATGTATTAAAACTGTTACATATTCATCCTTCTGCAGTAATCTCGAAATTATGAATTGCTTCTACTCGGAGACAATAGAGGCTTGTAGGTTTCTTTTTTTTCAGAGATCAGACAAATCTATGGATTTGCATTCGATGCGCCTAAGAGGACTATACCGTCACGATAGTCTGAAAAACACAATTTCAACAAGATTCCTTGGGATTACAGTTGAAAAATGACCTATCGAATTGATAAAATTCTAACTCCTCTCTGGTAGACAGGTAATAAGCCTTCGCTGTGTATCGGCCCGTCAGAGTTTCATACTCATCTTTGGCATGTAATCCCGGTCTTGTCGTCCCGAATGTTCAACATAATGGATTTCTTCCCGCGTTGATACCACTTAGTTATGCATGAGTGGAGTCTATGAGAGCTCGAGCCATTGCGCGTTCTTCTACCAAGGCTTGTGTTCCGTGACTACGAGTGAAATGAGTTGCTAGGGAGATGGATACGAGGCGAGAACAAAAGTTATAAGGTGCAATGTAACCCGCTTTTCATGGGCTATGCAGGTGTAAACGAATTGATTGTGCTGCGGAAGCACTACTATACGCCTTTATAGTGAGCTCTACAGAACTTGGCTGAGTTTGATTTTGAAGTATTATGCACGTTTCTATAGCGAGAACTGGCTCCATCCTATTGAGAAATTTGCAGGAGTGCGAAAAGTCGCGTGTTATCATCTATAAACATGAAGATACAGTTCTTTTATTAAACAATTTTAAATATCATCTCACAAGGTAACTTATTAAGTAAGTAACTCTATAAGAACGATACTGGCTTAACATAAACGTTCAACCTTTTACACTTATCTCTTTATACACAATAGTGCAGTGAGTTCTGTGAAGAAAATTAGTTGCTAAATTTTAAAATATGGAAATCAAAACACAAACTGAAAAAAATCCGTATATATATGTATGTGTCTTTTATTTTATTTTACGGCTTAATGCTATGTTTTATCCACATACTGAATACAATATGTACATATAAAAAGTCCGCTTTGGACAGGGTTTGTGTGTAACACATAACTATTGAGCTCTTTTACACTCAAAGATGTATATGGCTCTCTATATATATATATAAGTATACATACACATATTAGTTAATATTTTTTTCTTATTATTATTTTTATCATATTTTATAGAATAGATTTAAATATATAAAACACAGACTTCCAAGCTCTAAGTAATCTAAAGTAAATTCAAGTTTTCACTACCTTCGAAATAGATAACACTGATCATGTAATTAAGCTTAAGAGTCTTTCTACAAATTTATTATTTACAAGATCCAATATGTCGCTGTAAGATTGGAATTGATATTCTAAACACGCGACTCTAAGCTTTTGGAACAACCCTTCAGTCTACTGGTACTAGCATGTCTTAGTTTATTGGAAAATCCTAAATAGACTCATGACGGTGGTAAATATAATAGGCGTAGTCAATATTCAATAACATAATTCGTTTACAGTAAATTTAAAATTTCATGCATCATAAATAAGGTTTTGTTTCCTCTATTTGTGAAACTTTAATGAGTAATGAACTTTAAATTAAAAATTTTTCTTATTAACTTGATAGAATTTTCGGTTATTTTGCTTTGCATTAACTTGTATAAATAGGAAATCATTATAATTAGCTTGTATTTTAAACATGTTATTATCTTATAATAACCCTCCAGTGGCACATCGGAATGTCTGCGATACCCGTGGTGGGCAGAGCACAGATAGCCCATTGTTTAGCTTTATGCTTAACTGTAAAAAAGCTTGTAACAAATATCGATACCAAACTGTAATGCGAATTTTGTTCAAAAATTGCAACGTTTTAAAGAAATCATGTAAATTTGAGTTGTTCATACCAATGCACTTTGAATCAAGTTTTACTATATGTAAGGTCTGTGTTTTGGTGTTAACATTCTATTTCTCCTTCATGTTCAGTCATTCCATATTTCCGCGTTATTTTACTCATGCGTTCTTCTTTATACAAAAAAGTATTATACAGTACAAACGCCTGTAATTTTACTTTAACGTACGACGTTTCGGCTATACAGGTAAGACATTAAACCAGGCGTTTCAACAAATGCCTTTGTCGTTATAAACCAAAGTAGTACATTATATGTACTAGCAGAAAACCCTGCTTAGAAGCGGCTGTTTGTGCTATTAATTACTAATCGTAGTATTCACACCTCATTGAAAAAAAATTTAGAAAAATGAACATTTTCTAAAAAAGGATTTTTAGAGAAGTACTGCGCGGGAAAAGTGTTCGGACTGTGCTGATATAAATTGTAATGTTTTTATACATTAAAAGTGGTACGCTTTATCGAATAAAATAACATTTTTAAGAACTCCATTTTTAGTACTATTTTTACAAATTACATCAATAAAGATATAATCAAACCCTCACGTACAGTCCTAGTGAAAGTCGTGTTCTCCTTGTGAGGAGAGCACTTTATTTAAAATTGTGTTTTATTAAAAAGTAATGGTTGTTGCAAATACCGTTGTTATTTTTGTAATTATCTGAATCTTTAATACCTAAAATGTGAAACTTGTTTATAGATATTTATTTGTGGTGTCATTCAATAGATGGCGCCATATGGAATTTGCTATTTTGGTCACATACATAGATAGATATATACATGCTACGTCCATTATAGTAAGATGATGTTCGGGATGTCCTTTATTGACCAAAGTAAACGTATATTTATATAGGTATTTGTATAGGGTTACTGACGAAGGGGTGGAATTTCCAGACACCAGTCGAACTCAGTGATTGGCGGGAACAAAATTATATACTGAGCCACACTTTCTCAAATTTTGGCATTTAGAGACAAAAAACATTAGAGTAGCACATCATGCTGTTTGTTAGTGCACTCTTTATTCTTAGAATTCGACTATACTCCAGTGTTTTTAGCTTCATGAAGATGACCGACAATATATATACAGATAAATACAGAAGAATGCGTTATAGAAAAATGGCGAATTGCTCTCAACAACTTACAGAAAAATGATATTTCCTTATATACCTTACAATTAGTTGTCTATAAATAAGAGAATAAACATAATTTTGGATCATAAATAAATAATTAATTGGTTACTTGAGTAAAGAAGCACATTATGCTAATATAATAATCGGTAGGCAAAAAACAATTTATAAGCATAAGTAAGAATTTTATTAATTGAGAAACATGCTACATTTTTCGACAAAACATTGGTTTGTCTTCTTCAGTATAACCAGTACTAAACAATATAAGGTTTATATATTGGTACAAGTACAAGATACCTATATCCTGTCAGCTCCTGACACCATTTTCGTCACATTTAATTATTGTGTCTTTTTTACTTGTAAACGATATATAAATCTTGTATTGCATCGGACTTCATTCTACTCTACTGTATAATTTCAAAAGTTGCTCGCTTACTGATACTTAATCTACTAAGGTACTAGAGTTATTACGGAAAATAAAAAAAAACTTTATGAATATACAGTTGTATGTCTTCGAGCTAAAGAACAGTTGGTGGTTGAAGATATTTATAACAAGTTGTACGTCTTAGAGCAACAGAACAGTTAATGGCTGAAGACAGTAATATCCAACTTTACTTCTTCGACTGGGCTCGGCATGGCCAGGTGGATAAGG
>NW_013666226.1:20595-48479 GCF_000517525.1 Limulus polyphemus
CACACCAAACATGCTCGCCCTTTCAGCTGTGGGGGCGTTATAAGTGACGGTCAATCCTACTATTCGTTGGTAAAAGAGTAGGTGGGTGGTGATGACTAACTGCCTTCCCTCTAGTCTTACACTGCTAAATTAGGGACGGCTAGCGCAGATAGCCCTCGTGTAGCTTTGCGCGAAATTCAAAAACAAACAAGCTTCTTCGAGTAACAGAAGAGTTGACGATTGAACGCAATAATATCAAGTAGTACTTCTTGGGGCAACATAAGATTTATGGCTGAAAACAGGAATATCAAGTAGTATTTCTTCGACCAACATAAGATTTATGGCTGAAAACAGGAATATCAAGTAGTATTTCTTGGACCAACATAAGATTTATGGCTGAAAACAGGAATATCAAGTAGTATTTCTTGGACCAACATAAGATTTATGGCTGAAAACAGTAATATCTGGTTGTATTTCTTGGAACAACAACAGAGTTGGTGGCTGAAAACAGGAATATCAAGTAGTATTTCTTGGACCAACCTAAGATTTATGGCTGAAAACAGTAATATCTGGTTGTATTTCTTGGAACAACAATAGAGTTGGTGGCTGAAAATAGTAATATCAAGTTGTACTTCTTGTAACATCAGAAGAATTGGTGGTTGAAGAACAACTTTTACACTGTACAAGTGTTATTAACTAAACAACAATATACAAGTTTGTTCGAGAATATTCTAATTCATGAAGAAGAAACTAGTTCCAGTATCTTCGTGTATTGTTTTCAATACAAAGATATACTTCTGGAAGAAGTTGGTTCTAATCCAGCTGTAATTTACTTTTGTTCTACTGATGGTACCTGTTACATTACTAAAATTCTTCATAACCTCTCACCGAATTTTGGAGAAACTTAAAATCAAATGCTGAGGTTTGCTCAAAAGAAAATGGAATCTGATGTAACATCGATCCAAATGAAAGCTTAAAGATTAACATTTTACCAACGTGAATTTCTGAGTTACTATTGCTAATAAAACCTATTTCAAATTATTTCTTATATGTCCACGATTATCTTTATTGAAGTAACAGTAGTAAACTTTTTACTACATCAGTGTCTTTTACATTATTTTACATCTGATGAAAACATTTTACATGTATAAAAATAGCCAAAATACAATAAGGGGATCAGCCATATAAAGACGTGGTATAAAAAAAATAATCAAGTTATATAATAGGGCCAACAATGTAAATATGTATTATAAAAGTGAGTAAGTTAAACAAGAAAAAATTTGCGAATAATTGACCCCTTTTTCATTGCAAGTACAATTAGCAAAAACATGAACTTTTTTCTTCTTATTGAAATTATCCACTTTTAGATCTTTATAGGGTTTTTTTCCTTTTATATAGCTTGGCTGTTTTTTATATTACATACCCATAAGGCTGACTCTTTTTTTCTAACTTTGTTTTTGTATGTGCAAAATGTTTTGATGATATATCACTACTTTTTGTTTTGATTTTTAGTTGGCAATTGATAACAAATAAGATTCCATCCGAAGTAGGATTCGAATACCAGCTGACAGCGTCTTAGACCACTACACATATCCTTAATTGTCCCTCGATGACCCATCGGTAAGTCTGAAGGCCAATAACACCAAAAAGCCGTGTTTCAATACCTGTGGTGGGCGCAGCACAGATAGCTTATTGCGTAATTTTGCGCTTAACAACAAACAGTTGTTTTCAGGCTTTCCACGTGCCAGTAGGCCCTTAAATAATAAGATTTAACGTAATGGCTGTGAGGAGCATTAAAATGATCAAAAATATCTTCATAAAATTATTAATGTATGTATTAGAATTGTGAAGTCCTAGTTCATATTAATATTTATCTAAGGTATTTTGTTTCATGTCTGCATTCTTTGTTTACTTCATGTTTTTCCTCTTCAATAAGAAAGGGAACAACTATAAATTACCACTTTTTAAATGTTTGTTTCTCTGAATCTAGATATTCGCAAGAACTTTGACTTTAGTTCATCTATTAGTTCTGAAGTGCAAATGATTAACAATTTTTAACTATTATACGAAGCGTCCTAAAGATACTATAGTGCAAGTTTTTCTTATTTTATATATTAATCATATATTTATATATTAATCATATATTTATATATTAATCATATATTTATATATTAATCATATATTTCATGACAAAAAAACAACAACTTCAGAACAGCTTTAAAGCAGCCAAACCTGACTTACAGATAGAGAGAACATTTCGAACTTTTAAAGATGACTTATCTCTCTCTCTTTATTCTATGTATCGAAATATTAATAAACTTATTTATTTGTGTTTATTTTATAATCACCTGGCATTTTTTAGTAGTATCAAAGGTGATTTAAATATATTACATCAGTGTTTATCCTAATACAATAAAACGTGCCTAAAATCACCACTTCAGATCTATGAGGATGTAACCTTATGTGCAGAACATTTCCTGAGCCTGTTCACAAGTGTTGTTTGATGGAGTTAGAAGGGTCGTTATGAGTAAATGTATCCTGTGGTCTGAAACAGACCATATAACTTCCACATGGGCGGTCAGTCAATGCGGGCGGCTACAGCTGACGACCCTGTGAAATGTGCTTCAATGAACAGACTTCGCGGTCGATTGTTAGCTAGTTACAGTAGCTCTTTGAAGGGATGTCATAAGCCGCAGGCCACGGGATGTAAGCGCGTGACTCACAGTCTGCTCGACTTTCTTTGCCAGTAAGCCTAGTCAGGTGACGAGTCTATCAAAGTGAGAGCTATTTTCCCACACTTTATTCAGCCTGACTCACTGTTACACCGACTGTCGACTTTCGAGAAGATTGGCCGGGATGAGGTTGTCAGTTTTCTGCCACTAACTATACTTGAAATGATTAGAAGAAATTAAGTGCCCGCAGCTTTTATTCGCCGATGTCTATAAAAAACAAAAACAAAAAAAAACGTTACATTATAAGAAGAAAACCTTAAGAGAAATGTTAATTATCGAATATACTTTTTTGCCAACATCAGATAATAAAGTAGACCTACTAAACTGAGAATGTTGTTATTTTAATTTCTTTTTCACCTTTAGTGACAAACACTTTCCATTACTGAATGAATAGCGACAAAATATAAAACGTCTATAAATATAATACAAATTTAGCTTCAATTACGAATTTGTAAATTAAAACGGAGACACATTTGGGTACATCTTAGCATTAAAATTTTGAATTTGAATAAATGGTGCTGAATTATTCTGGTAATGTCTCAATCAGATTTAACCTAAAAATATGGAGAAGTAATAAGGTGATATAAATTCTGTTTTTCAAGAAAGATATAAATATTTACATTTTCAATAATAGGTTACAAAGATTTTATGATAACTGAAATAAATTGTTACAGTAGTTTATCCTCAAGGAAAACAAATCTTGATTTTTGTTCTACAAAATTAACATTTTAAAATCGTAACTTTAGTCTAGAAGACTCAGGCAGTGGTATAGGCAGTCCTTTTTATCGCTGTACGATTCTTGCGGCGCCTAAAATCATATTCCGGGTTAATCAGATTGAAGCTAACTCAAAAAATTAGTCCATGTATATATATATATATAGAGTTCGAAACAGAAAAAAAACGAACTTACATTGATACGAAAACGCTTGTTTAGCGACTAAATTTCAATTCTAAGCAAAACGTCTATTACCTTATTTCTGACATCGATATTGCGAAGTGCACAAAAACAGCATACTTATATTTATTAGTACATAATTACGATATTACTCTGAAAATCTACACTAAATTATAAGTTGGATAAATAACCGAGTATTGTCATCTTTATTGTGGAAGGTTTCAAGAGAGAAATAACGGTAAATTATTACAGTGTAGGATCCAGTAATCGATAAAATGTTTAATTATTTAGTTTGATATCATTTTCTAATACAGTTTACATGAGAAAATTCAAAATAATTTAAGCTTTTATCTTGCAAGTGTACTCCAAAACATACGAACTTCTTTAAACAATATACGACAACAATTCGTGGTTCTAAGTAGTAGAAATGAAAGGTAGATCGTTAAAGTAATTGACAAAACTAATAGACAATAAATCGTTCAGTATTATCGATTTGACTAGTTTATTCAAAATCTTAGTATTAAAATAATAAGTATGAGATCCTTAGGATTTAGTTTATTGTTCAGAAGTGATCAGTGACCACATATACAAATCTTAATCATTATTGTCTGTGTAGAATCGAACCCTTCCAAGAACCAATCACCTTAAATACATGCACATTTCATAGCGTTGTAATTTTAAAATTCAGCTTAATAAATAGCGTTATTCTTAAGTAATTCTGGACAAGTCCCCCAAGTCATACAAAACAGAAACATTTTATCTCAGTCTTCTATATTTACGTATTACTTTTGAAAATTTACATAAATACGAGATGCATAATATTTTGATTATGTAAACGTTTACATATCTTTCTATAATATTGTTTCTATTCGAAGGTATTTTCAATGAAATAAAAGCATTTTTGTGTCAAAAGAAATGATTTAAATATTGTCTTATATATTTTCATTAAAGTTTGAAATGATTTTAAGTAAAATATAATAAACAAGTAATTTATTTCTAATAATCCAATATGTTAAATTGATACACGGAAATAAATCTTATAGTGTCTACGTACAGAACACATATAAAAAGTTCGAATTCTCCAGCTATTTCTCTGAAGAAAATAAATGTGTTATTGAAGGATTCGACGTGGTCGACGTATTTTTTTTAGTTTGCAAGTTTTTTAAACTTCTAAAGTCTTGAGGACATGCATCATGAACATATTGTGGTCATTCTCAGTCGTTCATCTACCGCACGCGATGGACAGGTTCAAGAAAACGTGACAAAACTGAGCTGTAGAAGATGGGCACTGCCTGGAGATGAAGACTGCGAGACTCGTCAAATAAGACAACAAACAGCAATTGTTTTGTTTTGTAAACTTGTGAAGTTTAAAAAACCGCCAACACAGAATAGACGTTTTTTTCTGTTTTTGTTTTTGCCTCTTTTAGTTTTTTATACTTTTCATTAAACCGATTGTGGTATTAATTTTAAACTGTATCATTTCAAGTAAATTTCCACATGTGTCTTTATATCATTGAAATACTACGAAGCTATCTTACAGTATCATTACATAATTACACATTCTTTGTTTTTACTGATAAAGGAAGGGACATAGAAATGAAATATTTTCTAGAAACTTTATAAAATGAAAGAAACAATTTAAAGCACCCAACTCAACACTAAGTCTCAGATCTTTTTTTATAATACAGAAACATAAATTCAGACATATTCTCTTATGTTGCCAAATTAATAAATTAATTATATTTTTAACTTATTCTACGATTATATTAAACAAGATGGATATTCTAAAAGTGAAATCTGGACACATGACTTAAACTTGTATTGGTAAACCATTTAAAGTTTGTGTGGTTAGATATAATACTAAAAGCATTATCACTCAACATACTATATATATTTTAAGCATTATAGTTTAAAATAAATGTATTTTACGTCAGTTGTGTTGACCCATACATATCCAGCATGTTAAAGAACCTTTTAGAAAGAACACAGCAAATAATTATATGAACAATATTTTTATCTTTGTACTAATTTGATATACTGTCATTGTCTAAACTAACTCAGAAAATACATATTTATAAGTTCTTTTCAATTCCGAGTTCATAAAAACGCACGTTATTTTGAGCCTTAAAGCAGCATGTTTCCCGGTATGTAAGCACCAAGTTTACAAACTTACAACACTAAAATACAGGATTCGATTTCTCTCGATGTACAGATAGTATTTAGCCGATTATGTAGCTTCTTTTTTTTGCTAAAAACCAAATAAATCAATATTTAATTAAAGGTAATATGACAACTTATACATTATTTATTTTTATCTCACTAAACGAGTTCACCAAAAGTCCTGAATATTAAGAGTGCAAACTTTTACGATTAAGAAATCTCTATTCGTATACCTTTTGCCCTACCTATGCTGTAAATCACCGATTTTAACCTATTCACGCCTCTTTAACGCCTCCCATTTTGTAGTTAGGGTTTGTTAACGCCTACTAATTATTGTTCTTGGTTTGTTGTTAAGTCTATCATAGTTCAGCATTGTTATACTTCTAAGATTAGTTTTGTGAATAGTATTTATGCGAATACATAAAACATCAATAAAAGAGAATAAATACTCATATGTGTTGTTGCTGTTTAGTGCCACGCCACAAAATAGGTTATTTGTGCTTTGTCCACCGCGAGGAATTGAACCCCGGATTTTAGCGTTGTAAATCCGTAAACTTGCCGCTGACCTTCTGGAGACTGAACATATGTGAAGTACAGGAAGAGGTGAGCAAGTCCCACCCACAGTACACCGTTCTATTTTATAGTAATATATAAATGAATGTAAGTTACTGAAAGTTTTTATGTGTTTTGTTTTTTGTAAATCGCACTAATAAATATATTTGTACCATATATTTGTAACTCTCCTGAGAACACAGCTTATAATAGTTGCGAAGCATAGATTTCGCAATAATATTGCATGTTGTAGCAAACTAACCACATACTGTTATATTCTTCAAGATTATAAAGTTGCTTGTAAGATTTAATGTGTTTTACAGACCATAGAGTCACGAGCCTTTTTTTTTTCTGTAATTTTTCGCGGGCGCTTACTGTACTTGATGTTCACAGAAAAGACTATTTATTATTTCGTCTTAGTTTTCGAATGTTAGACAATTCAAAGTTAAGTTATTGTAACGTTGTGCCAAGGGATCGTTATATCTAGGTCGGTGGGTCATATATTATGTAAGAAGGTTTGAAATAACAGAAAAAAGAAATTAAAAATCATATTTATTGAACTTTCAGAAAATTTCTTTAACTACACGTCACAAATTTGCTGCGCACAAATTATATGATGACATTAAGCAAGTAAAATAATACGGACAAAATAAATTTTATGTTCTACGGCTGGAAATAAGATAAATATATATATTGTTTCAACTTTAGTTATTTAATCACAAGTTATTGTTTACTGTAGTCAGACGAAGTTAATTTACGTTTTCATAATTTTAAATAAGGTAAAGAAAAGCCAAGTTTGTGAATTAGTTTCTTTTTATATTATTTCTCCGATGTCACATTTACTAAGTATCACGTCTCAGAAAAGCCTTCTTACATATTATATAGAGAAAGAAGGGGGAAAAAACTCGGCTAACCTACTTCGCAGCTTTGGCAATCTATAGGCAGTGGAGAGGAACAATTTATACCAGCAATTACAGAAGCCGCAGATGCGTTCCATCAGAACGGCGGAATGTTAACCATAGCTAATAACTTTTAACTACAACGAGAGACCGACGGAGTTACAACTTCTGCTCGAAAGCGTTTTCTTAATTAATGAGAGCTACTATTCTTTTTTGAGCATTAATAGACTAAACCTGAAGAAAACGACGGTTGGCACGTTTAACCCGATGTGTTTTCACTCAAACGAAATCCATTATCTGCTTAGTCTATTATTATCAAGAACACTGGCCTCGGTTAGTTGAACTGTACTAAAGCACGCGGGCACGAGCGTAAGAACGGCCGTCAACCGCCCGCCCAGCGCTTTGTTCGCGCTAAGCGCCTTAGTCGCAATGCTCAACCCGCGAGGTAATTATTCTACGGAAGGTGACAGCACGGCCGCTAGTCTAGCTAGCTTTCGTTGCATAACCTGTGAGAAAAGCAGCACGTGTTCAGTAGAGAGAGGACTCGCCACCGCAGGCTTAATTACCGCTCTCCTTGTGCTTCATAATCTCCGCCGTCTCATCATTCATTACTCAGTGACGGGGGATCCAATCGTCTCACGGCCACGCGCTGCTCTCGCGCCTCCATCCTTTCGATTCCAGTCAAACTTGTTACGAGAAAAAGATACCTAACGGAATGTCACGTGTCTTGACCCTACCCCTTCGCAGGTTCATTCGTGTGTGTAAGAAAAGATTAATACCACGTTAGGTGGCAGCTAGGGTGTATTACTCAAGTAACCGACTTCGAAACGGAGCCAGGGAAAAGTGGGCGTGCACGTCACACGTCCATGTATTGAACAATCTAGGCCAGAAGGGAGAAAAGGTGCGAAGTTGTTTACTGAGAGAAATTATAGCTCACACTACAAGAAGATGGGCATATCCGTCTTATTCAGTTCTACAGCAAACGAAAATCAATCCTGTTTTTTATCATGTAACACGCTACACAAGTGAGAGTACCTCTCTCACACTAAAGATATGTATATAGAATTGTGTACATGTATATCGTACTAATATATATATATATATTTATTTATATATATATGTTTGTGTGTATAACCTTTACACGCACATACACGTACGTATCTATCTATACACGGATTAAGTTTAAATATACGGCCCTTCAAACGTGTGATGAAGACGGCTTAGGCTTAAATTGATGATACCCCAAAACTTTACAGACATCTGAAAAGTTTTGACGTTGCTCCAAAGCTGTTGAAAATTTCTTCAAAGGAGTAAGGTGTGACTGAGGAAGCTGTTTCTCTTCTGGATGTTCGTGTCTTGTCAGATACAAATTAGTGTTATTCCGAGTTACTTTATACAGCATGCGGTATATGCACGTCATATATATATAAATGCATGTGTATGTGTGTGTATTATTCTATTCATACACATTTATCGATATCACATTTTTGTAGACAACGATTCTACTTAGTGGTTGACAAAATAAAAACAGTATTACACATAATTCAACTCTCCTAAGCTCCGTCTATGTAACTACAACTAAAATTGTCTATCCATTTTTCTATTTATTTACACTATGCAACCCACAGTGATATTCAACAACCATATTACTTTTAACTCTTCTTTCATTAAAATATGGTATAAAGAAATCTCTAATTTTGTCGTCTAGATATTCTGCAGAAAACAAGATAAATAACATTCATTTAAATAATGTAATGCAAGCTGGTGCGTAGTGGACGTAAAGTAACGATACATACAATAACCATGCTAAACAACGATTCTACTTAGTGTTTAACAAAATAAATAACATTCATTTAAATAATGTAATGCAAGCTGGTGCGTAGTGGACGTACTTAAAATCTTAAGACCTTCTCATCAAAAAACTTTCCATCATATTCTCATAATACACAGGAATAAACTTTACGTTTATAATTACTCCTGTGCGATAAAACATATAGCTGTTGAACTTGGATTTGATTCGTAATATACATTCTTAAGTCTTCAAGAATTTATAGAAAGGGTAAATCACACTTTGTATGAGAGATTTGTATGTGCTTATACTGAGAACTTTCGCCACACTTGCAAACTGCGTCATTTCGGCAACTGTTCAGAAATTACCTACTTGGATCACGTACAGTGCCGCAACGGGTAGACTTTTAACTGGAGGTTGTAATATACATATCCCATCCCTTTCCAAAGAAGGATGTTTATATAGCGGGATTGTTAAAAAAGAAATCCTTCAACGTTCTCCAAGGAAACCGAAGAACTAGCACAGCAGAGAGTTTAGGACAGCAACAGGCTCCGAAACTACACCTAAACCAATCTGCAGCGACGCCCTCATCCTCAAAAGGCACCTATGGTTATTAAAGAGAATCCCCCAACCAATAAAAAAAAACGTTTCCTTCATACGATTGTGCATTTTTGCTGCTTCTACATGCTTTTATATCACAAAAGACTATAACGTTTAATGTTTTGAAATTAAAGTAAAACTGAGCGTCTATATAATTCGTAACTCAGATGAAGCTGTGATGTTTCTGGGGTCATTAAGTGACTTGTTTATTTTTTGCAGAAGCAATACTTAACTGATAGCTTCCACAAATTACTCACATCAAACCGCTTGAAAATACTGACAATAATAAGTAAAAAAATTGTTGTATGCTATTCATCAGTGATAATAGACAGAACAAAAAATGTGAATATTTGATTCACAGTGAATCTCCATATAGTTGTTTCGTTTAAATTGTAAAACATTGAATTTCATAACATTAAAACTTTTTTGTAGATTCTCAGGTTATGACGAGAAAACCATCAAATTTATTAAGTAAAACTGTATATATTATACTAATTGAAAATATACATACTATATGGAAAAACATCATGATATAATATAAAGTCCCTGCAGAGTTAATAGTTGAGAATGGGTACTGTGGACATCATGTCTTAAATTCCTGTACATGATCAAATACAACACTTTTGTATTGTGTTGTTCCCTGGATGAAGCATGGTATTTCACTCAAAATAATTATATAATTGAAGAATTTTCGTTTTACCTTCTAGTTAAGCCTGATTACCAAGATGTAGCATTCTATTCTTAACTTAGAAATGGCAACTTTCTCTAACAGTGGATTCTTTTGACCAAAAATTCCAATGATGACACCTGAAATGAGGTCGAAGACATAAATCAGGCTATATAAAACTTAGAATAATAACTTTAGATAAACTGCAACACATTTAATAAGCTTCGAGAAGATGAACATTGGTGTTGCCCTCTAGTATATACATAATATTGCATGCTTCAACTACTCCAGTTTTATACAACTATCTGTAATACCTGTCCGTTGGGCGGGTGAAATAAACACTCGGTTGTAACAAAGGATGGGAAACTGTTCTTCTATACTTTTTCTTAACATAATAAACATTAAAAGTGCAATAAAAACACATAAAGGTACCAATAATAAAAAGAAAGGCATACTGTTTTTAACAATTCTATCAATATGAAATAAGATGGGGGTCCAACCACATTCATGGCCTTACCATGTCAAGTTTGGTGCTGATTGATCAAGAAACGTTTAAGGAACAGATGGCTGAAAGGTGTGAACAAACAGACACAAACTTAGCTTTATATATTAGATTAAAAGGAGTATAGCGCTAAAATAATTACACAACAAATTATTTATTGTGTATTTATTTTAGCGTTGTACTCCTTGTAATTATATATATATATACATATATATTGAACAAGTGCCGTTTTAAATTATTTATTTACCCCAATTTTCTTACAAGTGGATAAACTTAAGAAATTTCTTTTAATCATCAATCGCCATCTTAGTTTTACTTAGTTTCACCGCATGCTCTTAGTCTATTAATACACTATCATTACTGTATTGAGTCAAACGAGAAGTGAATGTGTTTATTATTATCAGTATTGAAGTATGCTGTTCTATCACATTTGCTAGCTTTTTTTTTCAGTTTTTTCAATATATATATATACATTGTACCTGTTTATTTATTCCATAACACACTATATCTGAATTTACTATCTCAAGATATTCAACGTCTATAATATAAATATCTAATAATATTCGTTTAGTAGGTCTGTGAAGTTATTTCTATATGAAACACTTTTTTTTCGGGTACTGAGGCGGACTAGATGACGGATTTCTTCAAATTTAACTCGAGTATGTCCCATAAGTGTTAAAACATGAACATAATTATAAACGCTGCAGTTCCTTTATAACACTTACATTAGTTTGAAACTGTCAGGCTTCATCATTCTTTGTATCTGGTAGATACAAAGTCTTTAGACTCTGAACACTCTAACTCATGGTTGAACTTTAATTACAATGCATATTTTAAATATTTTTGTTTTATTTTTTGCATTACATTTTATGTGCATATCTATTTTATACTAACAAAACTTTCACTAGCATGTGACATGAGTTACTCTTATTCATTGCGTACGCTCACGTATGACATGGGTAACACTTATTCGCAATAAAGAAAATATGCTTGTAATGTCTCATTAAACATACACAGTTGTTTTACTATTTATCTCCTAAATTTGAACGAACTGATTAAAAACGTACAGAGAGTAGAATCCCCTTACAGTCTGGTTGATTTATATGGAACCACTACGCTTTTCTGTAATACATTTTGGTTAATATGCTCCTAATAGCTGACCTTCAACAGCATTCTAACACAATCAAAAACCAGAACCAGCACTTTTAGGTCATTTCAAACACATTACTGATTGAGTTTTCTTGTTTGACAAAATTGTCAAGTAATCCATTAAAGTATTTTTGTTGTCGTTCTTGTTACCTTAGACAGAACCAAGTTACCATGATAAAACTAAATGGATGTTCCTTCATACTCCGTACAGAGAAATTCGAAACTATCTTATTTTGATTGATCTTACTAGTTTTTGTTTAACTAAATGCTTTTCTGAAAATACAGTTAACTTTAGGCAATCACGAACTTGTACAACAACTGAAAATGTAACAAAATTTAAATGTTTAGGAGTTATCACAGACTCTAATTTTTGATGGAAATCACATGTGGAATAGATATGTACCAGATTAAGGTTTTATGCATGTCAAATATATAAGCTTCAATTTAATATTCATCCTTCTATATCCCAGTTGGTTTATACATAGCTATGTGAATCTGTGATTCGTTATGGTATAACAATATACGGGTCTACTTAGAATTCTTATATAAAAGAAATATTGCAGTTACAAAATATTATAGTAAAAATGTTTTTACCAACAAGAAAAAAGAAATAATATGGTTGCTTATGAAAGATATATAACTTTGAATATAATGAATGTGTTTAAATTATACCATTATAATAAAGCAATATTTTAAACACTTTTTAAAGGTAGATGATGATAAAAATACAAGACAAAAAATATTAGGCTATTGTAAATTACCTGAAGTAACAAATAACTGTGGAAAAATAAATTAAGTTATCAAATACCAAGTTTATTTAATACAATTCCAAGAAATTTAAAGAACATTAAAACATAGGCTAATGTTGAACAACTGATAAAACAAATTGGTTAATAACACAAAAATAATGCTATGAACTCATATATGTAAAATTAAAAACACTCAAACTGACTACGTATTATATTATATTATGATATTATTTTATTTTATGAGTATTGCGTTATCAATTTCAATTTAATTCAATTAAAGTAGTATAAAATGACGGGAAGCCAAAGCCTAGACATTTGAGCCCTACAGTATGCATTTGCAGCTTTGCTGCCGTAAACAGACATAAGAAAAATAGTGGGCCATCTAGTTTCTGAAAACCGAAGCCTATCATGAACAATATCTACTTTACTTAAAGAGTGTAAAAATGATACATATTGGTGCCATTGGGTAAAAGATGAAAACATACGAAAATTAGAAGCTATTTACGCCCATATTAGCGATTAAATTCATCAAAACATTCAATCAAAATGGGAACAAGCAATCAAAAGAGGAAGTATTGCAGGAGAAAAAGTGGATTTGGACTCCTGTAACTAACGAAATTCGGAGAAATCGAGCATGACCGACCGACACTTGGCTTTTATATATATTGATGATGATAGCACATTTCCTGTGGATATGCTTTAAGATTCGTGGGATGGTATTTGAATGTATCATGTCTTATTAATAAAATGTCATGTTTAAAAAGAATTGAAAGTATCCTGAACCGGCTACGAGGTTCAAACAATCAAATATTTTACAAAAAAACAACATGCAATACATCAAATGATCCTCTCAAAGTACAGAGAGTGATTAATATTAGATAATAACGCACTAAAGGTTGTAATAAAGCGCTGGTATTAGCAAATCGTCACTTTATTAAACCCAAAATTTTAAAAATAATATCCTGCTAATTAAAATCTTATAAATTTAATGTAGTTCAGCATAACCTAGTTATATTTTGATAGTTTATAATGAATTTGTAGGTGCAGTTACGTGTCTATTTATAGACACATCTAATATATCGGTTTATCTCTTCTTCGAAGTATTTATTTATTTGTATCTTCGTGTATTCATCTATTTGTCTATAAATCTATTGATCAATCTCTCTCTCTCTCTCTTTCTGACTACCTACTTACTGCTTTATCTATAAACTTGTTTAATTGTCTCTCCAGGTTTTGCCTATATATCATGCTACTAAAGAGTTTCTGAATTTTTTATGAGCAAATAAGTCGGTTAAAAAACATTTGCAGTGTAACGATCTTTCTAACTTGTTACTGTCATGAGATCAAGTGAGCAAGTTTCACCTGTCGCCCCGAGTAAACATGGGTCAAATAGGGTTATACTTAGAGATTAGTCATTCAGGCGATCTAGCGTAAAGACTCCAAAATGTGGGGCCAGCACCACATGTTTCATTACCACGGGTTAAATAGCCATGTATCCTCTCGTTAGATAAAACACTCAATCACGGCATGCTGACTAAGAGATGACCAAGCCTCTCCATTAGAGAAAAAAAGAAACAATTTGACATGAAAGATTAATTTTTTCATGAATAGCGATGATAAAAAATAGCGATTTTCCCTCTTGTTGTCCATCTTGCTGGTTAGGTAGAGAAGCTAGAAATGTATGAGTCTTTCGTAAATCAACACTAGCAAATAAATTATTTGGCTTTATATCCACCTAAAAATTCATCATGACATAATGTGTGGATTTTAATGAGCAGCAGTATATATACAGCAATACAGATTATAACATTTCAGTTATGCTATTTTTTGTGACCTAAACATGTCGCTAAAATCAAACTTTCTCTATCAAACCATATAATCAGAACATTTGTCATTTTCCGATTATTAAAAGTTTGGGTAGTGCATCACCTTGCTAATATTTAGACACTGTCTCAAGGTTCAAAGTTCTTGAATACACAGACTTCAGTAATAAAGGATGTATTATGATATTTTTAACATTCTGAATCCACTGAGGTCTTGCAATTACGGCCTTTAAGAAACATTAAACGTTTTAAATCCCTAAAGATTTGGTAATTAACGACTTTGATCAAACATAGGACGTTTGACGTTTATTAGAGGATTGCTAATTGCAATATTAATGGAATATAGAACGTTATAAGTGCTTAGAGGTTTAGCAATTATTGTTTTAATAGCATACAGAATTGTAAGTCCTTTGAGATTTAATAATGGTGGCTTTAACGTATTGGATCATTAGAAATTTGGTAACCCTGTTTTAATGGAATATAGAACATGCTAAGTCTTTAAAAGTTTAGAAATTGTCGCATTCTTTCAACATTGAACATTTCACGTTCATAGAAATTGGATAATTAAAGGTTTTATGAAATATTATATTTTATAAAATCAAAACAATTCTACGTCCATGAAGCTAATAATTTTCACATTTAATGAATTCTTGAATTTTGAGGTATATAGCACCTGATAATTACACTTTTAATGAATTCTTGAATTTTGAGGTATATAGTACCTGATAATTACACATTTAATGAATTCTTGAATTTTGAGGTATATAGCACCTGATAATTACACTTTTAATGAATTCTTGAATTTTGAGGTATATAGCACCTGATAATTACACTTTTAATGAATTCCTGAATTTTGAGGTATATAGCACCTGATAATTACACTTTTAATGAATTCCTGAATTTTGAGGTATATAGCACCTGATAATTTCACATTTAATGAATTCCTGAATTTTGAGGTATATAGCACCTGATAATTTCACATTTAATGAATTCATGAATTTTGAGGTATATAGCACCTGATAATTTCACATTTAATGAATTCCTGAATTTTGAGGTATATAGCACTTGATAATTACACTTTTAATGCACTACTGAGCTTTTCAAGTCTATAGTTGTTGGGCAACTGCACGTTTAATAAAATATTGAAAATTTAAAGCCTACAGAAATTTTGGTAATTGTACTTTTAATAGACTATTTAATATTTGAAGGCGACAACGGTTTGGTAATTGCTCTTCTAATAAACTACTCAACTTTTAGGTCTACGGTCTACAGCAATTTGGTAATTGTACTTTTAACAAACTACTGGACTTTTTAAGCCCAAGGGATTTAATAATTGAATCATTAATGAATTATGGACTATTTAAGCCTGCAGCGATTTATTTGTACATTACTAACGTTCCTAAGACTATAACAGTCTAGAAATTGCACCCTTAATGGAAACTTTTTAAAGCTATGGCAGTTTATTAATTGCATTATTAATAAAGTATCGAACTTTCTAAGACTATAGCCGTTAGTAGTGGCATTCTTAATAAAATATTGAACTTTCTAAGACTATAGCAGTTAGTAGTTGCATTCTTAATAAAATATTGAACTTTCTAAGACTATAGCAGTTAGTAGTGGCATTCTTAATAAAGTATCGAACTTTCTAAGACTATAGCAGTTAGTAGTTGCATTCTTAGTAAAATATTGAACTTTCTAAGACTATAGCAGTTAGTAGTTGCATTCTTAATAAAATATTGAACTTTCTAAGACTATAGCTGTTAGTAGTGGCATTCTTAATAAAGTATCGAACTTTCTAAGACTATAGCAGTTAGTAGTTGCATTCTTAGTAAAATATTGAACTTTCTAAGACTATAGCAGTTAGTAGTGGCATTCTTAGTAAAATATTGAACTTTCTAAGACTATAGCAGTTAGTAGTTGCATTCTTAGTAAAATATTGAACTTTCTAAGACTATAGCAGTTAGTAGTGGCATTCTTAATAAAATATTGAACTTTCTAAGACTATAGCAGTTAGTAGTTGCATTCTTAATAAAATATTGAACTTTCTAAGACTATAGCAGTTAGTAGTTGCATTCTTAATAAAATATTGAGCTTTCTAAGACTATAGCAGTTAGTAGTTGCATTCTTAATAAAGTATCGAACTTCCTAAGACTATAGCAGTTAGTAGTTGCATTCTTAATAAAATATTGAACTTTCTAAGACTATAGCAGTTAGTAGTTGCATTCTTAATAAAATATTGAACTTTCTAAGACTATAGCAGTTAGTAGTTGCATCCTTAATCAAATGCTGAACTTTCTAAGACTATAGCAGTTAGTAGTTGCATTCTTAATAAAATATTGAACTTTCTAAGACTATAGCAGTTAGTAGTTGCATCCTTAATTAAATATTGAACTTTCTAAGACTATAGCAGTAATTATTGTTCTTTTAATCCAATTTCAATTCGTAAATGTAAACTTTCTATGAGGTGATGTAATACTACAGGGTGTCCAAAAAGTCTGGAACCATAGGCACTTCAATGAATCTTACAAAATGTGTTCCACGTGCTGTCCTTCTAATTTGAAACAAGTTTGTATTAACAGCAGGACCACCTTCTCATGCTTTAACAACGCCATAATCAGTCATGTATCCACTTATGGTTCCAGACTTTTCGGACATCTTGTACAGACAAAAGGAGCAAAATATGTATATTTAGCGCTAAGAAAGAACAACCTATTTTTGTAAACATTGAAACATTCATTCTTATGTATGATGAAATAGATTATTTGAATTTTGCTGTTATGTATATTACTATAATCATTCGGAATTTATATATCAAACTAGATATATCGACAGTGTTTATCGAGGATTATGAGACAGTGGAAGGTTCATATTTTAATATATATATATATATGTTGTTATTTCTGCTTCTTCCGTGGAACATCATAAATTAGAAGTGTTAACACTTTGCTAGAGAGCTTCATCATAAAGTGTTCATAGAATAAAAGAGCGTAAGTAACTTATGAATTGAACTACATGATGATACACGGAGTGATAAAGTGCAACTTGATAGGCGATGTAGTTACATGACTGTGTGAAAAAAGGAAAAACAATATGTAAGGATAACTACGTTGTTTAACACTAAGAACCAGTTGCAAGTCCAACCAAGGAAATAGAATATTATAAGATGTATAATGGCTTTATAATAATAAAAACAGAATACAACGGTATACAACATTACACAAGAAAAGTGTTTAAAACAGGAGCTTTACACGTAGATAAAAAGAATGGGAAATAAAATCAAAGAGGCATTCCCGCGTAAAACACGGGTGTCCTATACTGCTGAAAAGCTTTAATATTTATAGTGTTATGATTTTCAATACCTAATTTGCGAGTCAATGAACCTAGTTCGGCGGATTGGGTGGGTTACAGAAGGGTGTTAAGGTTTCAGGTATTCAAGCTAGAAGCAAACAAATTTACTCCGATAAAGGGCTCGATCTGTTAACCTATAAAAAATAGAAAACACTTCACTACCAAAGGAACTAACCTCTCTATAATGTTCGCCCACGAAGAAACGGAGTTTAAGGGGAAAGCCATACTGTGTTCCTCTTGCACAAAATAATAGAAGTGTTCATGTTCAAGCACTTAACCATCTGACAGCGGTAGGTAACCTTCATAGAACCTTTCTCAGGCATCTCTATCGACAGAACCCGCAAAAATCACGGACAAAACAGACTTATAGAGTTGAGGAGCCAGATCTTTTATTGAATAACATGTGCTTAACTACTGTGAGTTAAGTGTGATCTTGGATTGGGAATATGGGTTTTTACTCCCCCATTACCTGGAACCTTGTGAAAATTCGCCCTGCCAAGGGGCAGTTCAGATCCAGATATGGCAAGGAGTTCAAATCTCTATTCAGAATTTAAAAAGAGAATTGAGAATTTTTTTTTCGAATCAACCCTCCAAATATGTCTCATTGACTCGCAAACTAGGTGTTAAGACCAGATTTATGCTAGTTATTTCAGAATATCCACTAAACATCATCTAAATATCTAAAGCTCAAACCCAATGATTTAAATTTACTTTAATTAAAAAAAATATTAATGAAATATATAAATTTTGTCTGTGTTGTTTCTTTGTTTATTGTCAAGCAAAAAAAGCTACAAAATGGGCTATCTGTGCTCTGATCACCATGAGTATGTAGAATAACAAAACCCATCCCATATATTTTTGTTTGCTTATTTATTGTTAAGCATAAAACTACACAACAGGCTATCTATGCTATACCTACTGCAGGTATCGAGAATAACAAAACCCATCCCATATATCTTTGTTTGCTTATTTATTGATAAGCATAAAACTACACAACAGGCTATCTATGCTATACCTACTGCAGGTATCGAGAATAACAAAACCCATCCCATATATTTTTGTTTGCTTATTTATTGTTAAGCATAAAACTACACAACAGGCTATCTATGCTATACCTACTGCAGGTATCGAGAATAACAAAACTCATCCCACATTTTGTTTGCTTTTGTTAAGCACAAAGCTACACAATTAGTTATCTGTGCTCTGATCACAGTGAGTATGGAGAATAACAAAACCCATCCCATAATCTGTTTGTTTTGTTCATTTGTTTATTGTCAAGCACAAAGTTACAAAATAGGCTATTTGTGATATACCCACCGCAGATATCGAGAATAACAAAACCCACCCCATATTATGTTTGTTTTGTTTGTATATTGCTCAGCACAAAACTACACAACAGGCTATCTGTGCTCTGCTTATCGCGGATATCGAGAATAACAAAACATATCCAATATTTTGTTTGTTTTGTTTGTTTATTTATTGTTAAGCACAAAGTTACATAATAAGTGATCTGTATTATGCCGACAGTGGGTGTCAAGAATAATAAAACCCACCCCATATTCTGTTTGTTTGTTCATTTTTAAGCACAATGCTGCACAATAGGCTATCTGTGTTCTGCTTACTTGGATATTGAGAAAAACAAAAGCCATCCAATATTTTGTTTGTTTGTTTATTGTTAAGCACAAAACTACACAATAGGCTATCTGTGCTCTTCCCACCGCGGGTATGCTTAATTTTACATATACAAACGTTCTTAAAACGTCTTACATTGTATTTTATTATACTGATAGATAGATCTGATTTTTCTTTGAAAGATTCAATTAACTATAAGGTATGAAAACAAGCAGAAGACGATAACCAGTGCTTTGTTAAAGCTGAATATTTTATGGAACAAAATAAGCATATAAAATGTGCATATTTTGGTTCACGAAAATAATAATTTAGAATACGTGTAGCTAGAGCTAAACCGTAGTTGAAAAAGTTTTAAAGAAAGGAAATGTATCAATGTTTTGGTCAAAGGGTTCTTTTTGTTGTTGTTTTCGGATCAGCTAACCTTGCAGTAATTACGTTTTGAGTAAATACTTCTTATATTTATGTTTTGCCTAACTGTTGTTTGTTGCACAGTTTTAACATCTTCCTCACTGTGAACTCCTTTCCTAGCTTAAAAATTAAAGACAAGTATTTGTATAATAACTACAATGACACATCATAAACACAAGTATTATTATATTTTACTTGAAAATAATGTAAATCATTTTTTGTTTTAGAGAAAAGCCACACTGAGCTATCTATTGTACCCACCGCGGGGAATCGAACTCGAGATTTTAGGGGTGGAAATGCGTACATTTTCCGCTGTCCTACCGAAGGACAAGAATATAAATAAGAATATGGATGACGTCTCAGCATAAAGTACAGTTTTGCACAAAAATAACGTTTATAAAATTTTGACAATTTGTCATTGTTTCTATAACTGCTGTATATGATCGAACTATATTTAATTAAGTCATAGAAAAGTAAAGCTCATAAATATATATAATTATTTACAAAGCAATAAACAGCTTTTATTAGTAATCTCACAACCATTATATGCCTAAAAGAAATGTTTAGAAATCCCCTAAAGCTATGAAAACATTTGTCAAAGTTATCTTGTCCTTCAAAAATCATTTGTGTTCAGATCATGCTGGTAAAATGTAATATTATTGAAAAATCGAAACAGCGTGCCATCAAAAGAAGCTAGCGGAAGTATAAAGACGGCGGAAAATTAAATAGGCGCTTATGTCAGCATCCGGAGGAAGCAGAATGTAAAGTGAATCCAAGACGGAGAAGATGATGAGTGAGACAAGCAGCTAGCCATTAAAATACATTAGGGCATCTGGGAAGCTTCGGAGAGAAGCTTGCTCTGTTCTGATGGGGGAATCAATTTAATTATGCGAGCTTTTGGTCGACAGAGACAGAACACACTAGCAAGCACCCTATTATTATGACAATCTAAACATGCTAGACTTCTGGAAGAGTTCCTAGTTGATGGAGAATGAAAGATGCCCAAGCGCGGGCTAGATAAACAGCGTTTCATGCCGAAGTAAGCTACTTTGCATTCAAAACACCGGTTACTGGAGATGTGCCCTATAATTTCTTGGATTCTCATTTCGATAAATCTGCATGAAAAACGACGAGACGATTTAAATTTCCTTTGTCGAAGCCAGTAGAAGTTCGTGCTCTGGCACGAAATGCTGCAATTTTATTCAAGAAGTTTACCGGCAATCTAGAAAACGCATCTTCAGCATCAATTATATGTGGAGAAAATACGTGATTTATGAGGCTGTCTAAGGTTGGAAAGTATAATGGACCACCTGCGTAAAAAAATAACAGGGCTGGAAATAATAAAACATCTAACATTTTATGCAATGAGAGAGTTTTCCTTCAAAACTGTTTGAAATTGGTTTTTTCTGGCGAAATGTCAGAGCCTAGTAAAGGAATGCTGGATAGTTAATACAGTGAGTTTGACCTATGTCATCTTTTACATACAGACGTTCTTTCCAATTCTACCGGTTGTTTTTTAATTCATATGCATAGACTTTATTAATGTCCTACGCACGACAACTATATATGGCTGTTGATGTCTGGGGTTTGGAAATAATAGGGTATTTCACAGTACTTTGTCATGTTCTTCCAAGCGTGCACATACCACCGATAGACACGAACCTTAGCAAACGGTTAGCTTAGAGTGTGTCAGACGTAGAACATCGAATTTTAAGCATCTCAGGGGGCGTTTGAGGTTGTATTATTTGTAAAATAATGTAGACGGAAGTGAATTTTGTTTTAGTTTTTCTGGATTGGTGAATTTAAAACATTTAGTACAAGAAAACCTCGACACTTTGATTGTTAAGAACAAAATAAATAATCCTCCTTTACTTCTATCCCACTACTTTCTACATCCGTCTTTTTTCCGATTTCCTATTTTTGTATTTAACTTTCTCCATCGAGCTATCTATTTTATTTTTTATTGTTTGTTTGACTCCCTTTCAGTTTATCTGTCTGTTTGTTTATCTGTTTATGTGTTTATCTTTTTTCGTTCACCTGTTCGCTTATCTACTTTATCGTCTTTACCTACGTTAGAAATACACATTAAAAGAGGAAAATTTTTATATAAAATTTTTTTTAATGTATAGAATAATTTATAAAATGAAATTTCATACTATAATTTATTTTACAGCAAACTTCTTCGTTACATTTAGTTTAGTTTTTCAAACTCCTCTAAAAATGCCTTGTCCTCCGGCGGCTCGCCGGTAAGTGTGGGGGTTTATAACGCTAAAAACTCAGTTTTCAACACTCGCGGTGAACAGAGCATAGGATAGTATACCTTTATCCTCAACAAACAATGCCTTTGTTTCCATATATTTTAAAATGAATTAGAAATTTATGTACCTAAGGATTTGTAGTGATATTATTTACCTTTTATTCCAAAAAATATAACTTTTAATTTTTAATGTAATGTATAAAACTCAATAAAAATACAAAGTAAAAACGATATGATGGCTGTATAAGGAATTATATCATGCTAATATACTAATAACTTGGAAAACAACGATTTATAAACATAATGAAGTGATTTATTTGGGGGGAGGCATACTACATGTTTCAACAGAACATTGGTCTGTCTTAACACGTGGTATGTTCCCCCCAGAAATAAATCACTTCATTATGTAGTGCTTATAAATCGTTGTTTGCCAACTTATTATGATATGATATCTGTTTATACATTTATTTTTAAAAAGTTTATCTTAAGCATACGTTTATTTACCCATTATTTACCAAGAAGCTGATTATCTTCACAATAAAGTATACCACTGCTTAAAATCAATACTTAGGAATATTTCCTCAGCCCCATAGCCCTACCATAGACGTAAAGGGGTCCCGATTCTTAATATCATGGTAGTTACTTCAAATTCCCAAGTTACACGAAGACTATCTGTGCTAGCTGTCCCTAATTTAGCAGTGAAAGACTAGAGAGAAGGCAGCTAGTCATCACCACCCACCGCCAACTTTTTGGCTACTCTTTTAACAACGAATAGTGGGATTGACCGATCCATGTTTGTTCTCACACAATACTCAAATGTTACTTTACAACACAGGAACTAACGTTTCTGCGTATTAAAAGAATATCCACTACTTTAACCATATAATCTTAATCTTAAGAAGAACTACAAGAGAAGGATCCTTCATTAATTAATGAGAGCATAACTCCATAACTTCACAAGAACTACAATATGGAATGTCATTCATACAGCTGTTGAAGATTCAACACTTCAAATTCATTAGAACTGTAGGTTTGTTGTTTTTCTTTCACAAAACTAATACAAAACCGTTACTTAAGTCAGAGATCTAGTAAGGATTCACTAGCCTTATGTCAATAACCAGAAGCAAGCTACTGTAATAAAGTCTTACATTTTTTTGTATCTTATTTGATCAAATAAGTTTAATATGCACACAGACAGAATCTATCTTGTCAGAAGATAATATTTTTCGTCTGTATTTTTTTCTTTGCTGAAGGGTATTTTAAACATCTTAGTCAATTATAAAATGTTACTCGTGCAATACTTACACGATTACAAACAGTTATGCCTCCTAGATGCGGTATTGTTGCCCATTATGTAAACATCCATATGACGTAAACTGCCAGTTCTCTTAGGGATAGTTTGATACAGTTAAACCTCAAGGAAGAGTTTTGAGAGTAAAATGAGCGCGTGAGTCCAACAATGACTTTCTTGTCAAAACAGGAGGCTTATGAGGATCTATATTCTAGTTATGTTCAGTGAAATAAAAAAAGACATAAGTTTTATTATTATATAAAGTTTGAAATTCAGAAAAAGAATATGTTTTATAGAGTGAAAACAAACATAATCATAAATTTTAAGCAATAAAGCGCAACAAAAAAGTTCAGAAAATAAATTATATTTTAAAGCTTTATACAGTGAAAACAAACCTAAACAAACTTTAAGTAACAAAGCACAAAAAAACAAAATATATTATCTAATCAAGTAAATGATAAAGCTACTGAAAGTTAATAGAATTTCTATACTTTTGACTCTGTGGAGAAGTCGACCAAATAAAATCGTGTTTTTAAAACCGCAATGGAAACAAGCTGACAAATACATAGAAGTGTTTAATGCTGTCTCCGTGACGAAATATTATTTCAAGCCGAATACTGGGGAACAAAAAAGTACACTTATTATGTATCTTATAACAACATAATTGCACTCTGGGGCACTGTATCTAAAATACATTCTGGCTTAGAAATATTTATTCCATTCTTAAAAACATAAGTTAAGAAGCCATGATAATTTAAATATTTGAAATGTAATGTTTCTCAATAATTTTGTCACTATAGTAACTTTCGTGATCTATGTCTTCTGCTTAAGTAACATCATTTTTAACACGTCTTTTTTATATTTGGAAGTGCTATCTGTAAAAAAAAACACGTTTTACCTTTTCATAATTTTAATTAATAAATAATTTTAGGAATTTCGTTTTCTCCTTATTTTAAGTAAATTATATTCAACTTCGTAGATAACTCATTATTAGATTTTTTTAAATACAGTTAATACATATTAGTATCAAATAAAACACATTGCATCTTCAAAACTCTTCTGTAAGTTTTAAACCTGAAAGAATAATTATATGAAATGCAGTTATTTAATGTTATTACCCATGTTATGCTTTAAATGACCACTAAAACGCCTTGCTAATCAATCACCTAGCATAAAAAATAACTCTAATATACATCATCCAAATAATCTTAACAGTCTAATCACAAAAACTGTAATAATCCTAGGGTATCGTTTGCATCAAAAATAAGCTTAACTATATGTCTGGTAAACTTTAAGGAATTGTAAAAATATCGTTTATACAGTACATTAACAATCAACAAAAATACAATTAGAAAAGTTTCATTGCGGTAAACAAGAGGATTGTCCTAAAAGTCTATTAAAAGTTTAGAGCATAACGAGCTTTTGAATACTAACGAACTAATAATTACCATATCAATTATTTTTTATCACGAAAAGGAAAGCCTATAGCCTTTCGAGCTATTTCTCTTACTCTCCGAAAACTCATATACGTATATGTATGTATATATATATATAGCATTCTACTTATGCTTATATGCGTTTGATGGCCAATGTTTCCATTAATCAAATGTTTGAAATCTTTTACGCAGTTCTTCTCCATAATTTATATTTCATATTTTTAAAAACCTACTATTAAATATTGGTATCAATACTATATTTCACATAAACCAAAAAAGTGAAAATGTTTCACATAAACATTTCAAAAACTTCGATAATTAATCTAATTGTGCACTCGTGTGCATATATTAGCAAAGATAAACGTATATTGAAACGTGGTTCATCTTCTGATGAACTAAACTTGAAAACAATTACTTCTATTTTATACATTTAATTGCTCATATTTAATTATGAGTTATGCTTTAAAGGCCTGGCCATTTCTCCACATTACCCTCTTTTCTATAAAAGCAATAAGAAATGAGTAACAATATATATATATATATAAGAGATCATAGCCTCGTTACACATATAAACCACCATAAATATCTGTAAAAATTGATCGAGCTCTGTAGTTATCGAACATTACAAAATTTATAAGGTATCATAATCTCGTTACAAATACAAACCATGTCTGTAACTCTTGATCGAAATCTATGGATATCCAACGTTACAATATTCATAAGGGGATCATAGCCTCGTTACAAATACAAACCATTGTAAATATCTGTAACTCTCGATTGAGATCCAGCACTGAGAAATCTAAAATTAGTTATGAATTTTTTATAAAAAGTTTACTTTCATATAAATATAAATTCTTGTTTTGAATTTTGTCCAGTTAATAAAAGGAAAATAACATATTCAATAGTTATTTTTCATGATAGTAAAAATATTTGTCTCCAAAAGAAAAGGCGTATTGTTTTTTATGTTTTTTTACTACTGTAAAGATTTTCTGAAAAGCCGAATGGTTCAATTGCTAGTTTCGTTTGAGAGAGGTGGTTCAAAAGATACCATTTCAACAGTTTCGTTCTGTGTACACAATATTGGTTAGTACTTAGGGTCCCCGATAAAGTACAAGCGAAAGCTTTTTTGTTCAATCACAGGAACTTCGATAAATCATTGTGTCTCCCATTGTTTTACCTTTCTTTTGTATTACATATAGACTTCGTTCTGTTTCTTTCCTTTTTATTATATAGACTCATTCTCTAGTTTGAAGTTTATATACATATAGGCGTGTGTAAGTGTTTTGGCCCTCAGGTATTTTGTCTGACCTGAGTATTTTTGATTGACATTTCCGGGGCCATCTGCCGCTCAACTGCGTCGTCCAGAGCTATAGATGAGCGGTTTCCGTGCGGCTAGCTGCCTTAGAAAGGAAGCTCTCACCTCCGTGGTCAGTAAAACTTCGGTTTGCGTGCATCGGAAAGTTAGGCGGTAATGGTTGGAGCCGAACGAACAGATAACTTCTGGTCTGGCTCAGTTTACTTCATATTTTCCACCAAACTGCCTATCTACCACAGGAAAATAGTCTCCCCGCCCTTGCTTCGATTTGGCCACTAACTGTAAAACGGCGCTTGATCTATTGATGGGTGACGTACAAGCTGCTGTCTCGAGACCGTAAAGCACAAGCACACCGTGTCTGTACCAGGTCCCGTTGTCATCCTTTTAGCAAGCATTGGCTGAGACGTTTCGGCCCCCTGTCATTTGCCCGACGTTTAATTTCGCGGTGGGAGGGACCGGGCGGCCACATACTAGATGGTTTCTACTGATGATCGATCTCGTTTCTAGAATCGTGACCGTTTTCCTAAAAGTTCAGCAGCTTTCGATAGAGTTCAAAAATTGGATTGCGATTAACGAGCACTTTGATTGGCAGGCTATGCATGTCATGTTTATTGCGTTTAGAAAGGGATCTTGATTGTAGACAAAAGTTTCTGCTTTTTTTTCGTAGAATAAAATAGTTGGGTTAAACTGCACCGTTTGACTCTTTCCAACCTGTTCAAAATGACAATTTTAAAGTTGCATGAAAGCACGATAATGTCATCCTATTGCCTATATTAACGTCTCTTTTAACGTTATTCGAAATTGACTGGAACTGTGTTACCGATTAAATTATAACCCAGACCTCATCACTAGACCTCATCATTGCACGGAAAAGACAAGAAAGCGGCAAATGTAATGACGTTACGTGACGAACAGCTATATACCTGTATATACGAGCAATTTAATATTTAAACTCCAAAGCTTGACGTCCATAACGGGCACCACGTGTCACTAGCAATCATGTGGCATAAAATAAAGAAAGACCTTGTAAAAGTAGCTACTTTAAGATCGTAAATGTTACTAATACAAGGTGTAATGGAAATCGTGCAAGTTGGCATTGTTTTTGTTTTTCAAAGACTTAAACCACGTTATGTGTTGTATTTAGTCTTCCCTATACACATTGAGATTTTGTTTTGTTACAAACGTAATGATATAGTTGCGGATTTTTACTATTTCAATATAGAAAAATGGTTAATAAATTCAGTAGTCTCATTACCAAAGCTAATGGTTTTACGCCCACTTATACTTTAAAGTTAACATGACGTTTGCAACTAGGAGAACTTGCAGCAAGAGCTATGATACGTGAATACAAATACATTACCTGTTTCTAAAAGAAATTGTTTGTATCTGGCATCCTTAATGGCTCTTGATATTTATAAATATATAAAGCTTTCTTAACACTTGTAAGGTCAAATCGTTTTCTTAGAAATGAAAGTTTAATTTATAGAATGCAACGAGTTTCTTTTTTTTTCTTTTCAAAAAATAAAACTAATCCACATATTTATTAATTAGCTAGTAGTTAGGCAACAAATGTAAACTTATTTATTTATTGGTACTATGAGTGTTATTTATTAATTAGCTAGTAGTTAGGCAACAAATGTAAACTTATTTATTTATTGGTACTATGAGTGTGTATATTAGCAGTTGATTATATTCCTAATT
>NW_013666226.1:48489-85499 GCF_000517525.1 Limulus polyphemus
AAAAAATAAAACTAATCCACATATTTATTAATTAGCTAGTAGTTAGGCAACAAATGTAAACTTATTTATTTATTGGTACTATGAGTGTTATTTATTAATTAGCTAGTAGTTAGGCAACAAATGTAAACTTATTTATTTATTGGTACTATGAGTGTGTATATTAGCAGTTGATTATATTCCTAATTGTTTTCTTATTACGTTATTCTTCTAGTAAACTCCTCATTTACCTGGCTGTAGTTAGATAAAGTGACGTGATGGAGTAAAGAAGCCCTCTTAAATGAAATGAGACTGCAAGGGGTTTAATAATGCTATCATGGGGCAGTACATGCCCCTCTTAACATAATATTTTTCACTTGTGTGTGTGTTGTATTTGTTTGCTTGCGTGCATGTGTCTGTGTAATTCCTTTTTAATGCATGTTTTCTTTCTGACAGCAATAAACTCTACTGTGTTACAATAAGTTAATCTACAGTTTTAAAGTTGTCTTAATCCATTTAAACTGGTTATTACTATTATAGTTTTGCTTTTGAATAAAATCTCTTAGTTGTAACTATAAAACACAATATACACATAATTCACGATTAAATTTTTCAAAGTGATGGGTTTTAGGTTGTGTTTAGTCAAGATATACGTTATTCATCATATGAAATCAAATACAAAATTTTATTACTAAGGATAACAGGTGGCGATATCATATAAATAATGAAAAACACTTATCGTTCAGGGTTAACAATTAACATTAAAGTAGATGTTTGACAATTTTTCACATATATAATTCACACTCCAGAATATTCTGTAAGAAGTAATAGATTCAGGCTTAAAATCTTGTGCATTATAAAAAATCATATTTGGCCATTGTGGTTGTTTACTTAAACAAAGCTATTTACAGTTATCAAAAAATGTTACGTGCAAAAATATTCGCCTATACTCTAAGAGTTGTTATAGCAGGTGAAATTGGAAACAATAATATTAAGTCTGATTAGAATGGGGTCCGGCATGGCCAGGTGGTTAGGGAGCTCGACTCGCAATCTGCGGGTCGCGGGTTCGAATCTCTGTCCCACTAAACATGCTCGCCCTTTCAGCCGGGGGGAGGGCATTATAATGTGACGGTCAATCCCACTAATCGTTTGGTAAAAGAGTAGCCCAAGAGTTGACGGTGGGTGGTGATGACTAGCTGCCTTCCCTCTAGTCTTACACTGCTAAATTAGGGACGGCTAGCGCAGATAGCTCTCGTGTAGCTTTGCGTGAAATTCAAAAACAAACAAACTGATTAGAATGAGCCGTTTGATAATTTCATTGGTTCTTTGTTGTGTGTTGTCATCAGAATATCCAAATTCTGCGTGGTTTCTACGAACGAGACTTTCTCACACGAAAATACTTGTGTTTGTCTTTTAATCGTTAGGATACGTGAGCATATATGCTTATCATAAAGTTGGCCAGGTTATGGAGGAAAATTCTCTTATTTTGGGCGATTTATGAGGACATAAATGTTTTTGCTGTTTTTTCTTTCAAATCATAAGACTATTTGTAAAACTGCCCGTCTTATTCAAATTATTAGAATATACATGCGTCTCACAAGCAGTGAAATCACTTTTTAGTATAGCCAGTTATAAATATATTAAAATATTCGTGCAGTCACAATTTCTTTTAACCGTACTCTATCACGAGAAAATTAACAACAATAATTTCACGAAATATTGCGTTGACTCATTTAGGTAACATTATCTGTAGAAAACGTCTGCGATGAGCAAACTTGTTTAAGGCGGATTGAATTCAGCGATTAGGTGAATTTGTAACTGTTTTTAAACCAGATTAACCTATACAATATATTCAGGCGTTAAACGAGCCATGTGTCGTCCTCTGCTGGTAGTAAGCTGGACCACGGAAGGTCATGGGTCACCATACTTTTGTGACCGGAAATCGGATGTACTTTTTGTGTTAAAACGTATTTTATTTTTCCATGTCTCAAACGCGTTTTCGACCATGTTTTGACTTCATCTTTAACTCCAAGCGAGTTACTTCGTCGGCTCTACACCCAAAACGGAATAATATACAGCCTAAAATTGTTAAGTCTGATATGAAATATGAAAGAGATAAAATTAATTGTGATACAAATGGATCGAAAACCAAAATCTTTGCAAAGGCTGTAATATATTCGTGCTTTCTTGATTTGTCACAACAAAGTAACTCACATAAATTTTATAACTTATAACAAGTCCAAGTTACTTGGAGTCTTTATTCAGTCGGATACCTCTACCTTTCCCGTTCTCTTTGTAATAATGATCAGGTGAGGACAGCTGTCCCACAAGTTCATATGATCAGGTAGGGACAGCAGTCCCACAAGTTCATATGATCAGGTGAGGACAGCTGTCCCACAAGTTCATATGATCAGGTGAGGACAGCTGTCCTACAAGTTCATATGATCAGGTGAGGACAGCTGTCCTACAAGTTCATATGATCAGGTGAGGACAGCTTTCCTACAAGTTCATACTCGTATTTTGTCAGCTAGCTTACTTTCGCGCTGTTATTCTGTTTGGGAAATAGAAATGAACCATCATGAGGCAGACAAATATTTCATTCTATTCGGTTTAAGAAATGTTTTTCAGATGTGGGCTAAAATCGTATCAATTCACATGCACGACTGTACTAACTATAATAGTTTTACAGACAAAGAAGTTAATTGTTACCTGGATATTTCACTAACGCGTTACAACAAGGACACATTACAAAAGTCACTGACACACGACACTGTATTCACGCGTTAGGACCGGTCAAAGAGCTACAAGTAAACCTAGGTTAAACATTGATTGAACCAAACCTATTTATAGTTCCACTAATGTCTTTATTGATCTGACATGGCCTGGTGATCAGGACGCCCGACTCGCAATCTGCGAGTCGTGGGTTCGAATCCCCTTCGCCGGATATACTAACCGTATCAGCAGTTGGGGTGTTATAATGCGAGGGTCAATCCTACTATTCATTGGGAAAAGAATAATTTAAGAATTGGCAGTGGGTGGTGTTGAATAGTTGCCTTCCCTCTAGCCTTCCCTTGCTAAATTACGGACAGTTACCTGGAGCGGAGATAGGCGCCACAAAGTAAACTTGCTTGAGAATCACCGATGACGTAGCAGCAGCTAGGTTGCCCCAAGACTCCTAAGTGACCTCGAGACAAAAAATGTCTTTATTACCAATGAAACCTTTCATTTAATATCCTTACGACACAAGACTGTTTCTTTTCCCCTGTTGTCTTAAAAATTGGTTATCAATATGTTCATATCCACCCCAACAATAGGAAATTTCTTGACTTTCGGTGGATATTTGGAACGCTTAACGAGTTAAAGTAACAATACTTTGTTGGTTTTGGACAACTTCCAAATGTGCCTTCGATTTGTATCAGAACTTCTCATCACATACATAACGAAACGTCGTAATTTTCAAATGGTTACTGGACGATTTTGTCTTACAAAACTGACATCAACACATTCATTACCCTTTTCGCCAAGAATTAGTCAAAAATTATTGGTCTCAGAAAATAAATCGTTCTAAATTATCTTAACATGCAAGCTTCTCTACTTACAATAATCTTAATAAACTTCCTACTTACTTCAATTATATCGTTAATCCAGCTCAGTCACAAAGATAGAAATTCAGTCTATTCCAGGTTTAATGAGTTTTGCAAAAAAAGTAGTTAACTTTTACCAGAAGATTAATATATATTATTAACAAACTCAAAAGTGCGAAAGACAAAACTCGGCTGAGTCTGTAATTTGAGTTCTTAGATGTGGCGTGTGTCTTTTAACGGTGGGATTCTTTGCGGACTAACCAACAAAAAAGAAACTAAAAAATGAACAACATTCCAGCCCTAGCATGGATTAAAAACGGCTCTTGTCGCCA
Source organism: Limulus polyphemus (assembly GCF_000517525.1). Classification (NCBI taxonomy): domain Eukaryota; kingdom Metazoa; phylum Arthropoda; class Merostomata; order Xiphosura; family Limulidae; genus Limulus; species Limulus polyphemus. The sequence continues at coordinate 52,382 of NW_013666226.1, forward strand.
TTCCAGTGCCATATTCTGGCTGAGAAACTTATTTTGTTGGTTAAAAACATTTAACTATTATCTTGTTGCTGATCACCAGAAAGAGTCTATGAAGTGTGCCTCTCATGCCCTTTCCTGCCTGCATGAGAAATACAATCTACAACATTTCTCAGTAACCTTTAATTATTCCTTGGTTGTGTCTAACCTAACGACTTTCTTAATCTTCCATAGTGGCTACTGTTGTTAATGTTGCACTAGACAATTCTGTGGACCCGTCTTATTTCTCTAGCTACTCCCATAGGAACCGTACAAGCTCATCACTTACAATGGCTTAAACAATTAACCTCTGCTTACCCTGTTGTCTGTTCTGTGCTGAAACTTAGCATCCATGTATTTAACCCAGTTGTAAATAACCTACATGTTACATAAGTTTTAAACAATTGTTCGACCTTCCACAGATCGATCTTTGTCATTTTTGTATAAAACATACACTCAAAGGTTTGGAAAAAGATTTATCTTCCACTCAATCTTTGAAATTGCCAACTAGACCAGATATCTTATTCGCCATTCTACAGGTGTTACACGTTAACAACAATCCATTTCATACAGCTTATAGGGCATGTTTCTAGGTAGCCTTCTTTCGTTTCCTACGTGCGTCAAATATAGTTCCTATAGTTGTTTATTATGGTAGTTTCTTTACTCACTTAAGAAGAAACTCGTTAATTAAACAAGCGTGGGGTTTTACCGTGCACTTGAAATGGACTAAAGCAATATAGTCTTTTGAACAACAGGTGCCTTTTCCTTTTAAGCTTATTCCGAACTCGCTCCTACGTTCAGCAACCCCCATATAAAAGTATTTTCAACTGTGTCCTGCTGAGCCGTCTTCTCCCGCCTTTGTTCTTCCTGGAAACAATCTTTCTGTCATTACACATCCACCTTTCATCAGCTTCCTAAGGAAGTGTTTAAAAAATGCTAATACACGTCTTTGCTGTTATTCTGGACATTTATTCTGTCGCTGTGGCGCTACTTTTGCTGCTGTTTTAGGTGTAGGGGGAACCTTTATAATAATTCATGAAGGTTGCCATAATGAAGCTTTTCGACGTTACATCGACTGTCCTTCGATGCAACGCTTTTAAGTGTGATTGCAATAGCAAAATACTCTCGCCTTCATTAGATACACTTTTGTTTGGTTTAATGTTTATTTTCAACTGAGCTGTTGAATTACACGTTTATTTTTAAGCTTTGCAACACTTAAATCTGATTGTCTTAGTACAGGATAAGGTTTTCTTTTATATGATTTGAGTAGCGTTTTTATGTCTTATTCACGCCTCGTTTGGGTGTAAACATTGGCAAGTTGGGCTAAATAAGGCTGCAGTTTATGCACCCCTCCCCCACGTCTGGCTCTGAGTGGCTTGTATTTATAAACTGGAGTAACCCACGCAGTTAATTCAAGTATAAAGACGACCTATGCTGGTTATAAGCTGGGCCACGACAGGTCACGGGACAGTTTATTTGTGTAAGTGGTAGCTCCTGAAAGTATCTTCTGTGTTGAGAAGTAGTATGTTTTACTTTCTACTACTATTCTTCCTTCCTGACTAGTGTTGTTTTAAACTGTTGTTTACAGTTTCCTATTGTTACCTCTTAGTGGCTTGCACATATATAATCATACAATGTCTTATATGCTGAAACATTAATTGCTTAAAAACTTTTCCACTGTAAAAGTGACCACCATATAAAACTTAGTTACCCAGTAGTATACTCATCTCTTAATAAGAATGTTATGTTCGTTAAACCCTCATTGGGCCACATTTGGTATGGTAACACCACAGATAATAGCTGTAACTGCAGTCTAACATCGCTTTGTTCAAATGTCAGACACTTTTGGTATTTATATAAGATATCAGAGGTACAAGACAATTGGGTTGGGAACTTGAATTTAATAAATGAGGAGTATTGTATACAACAAATGTTCAAGGAAATGGACGGAACTGTCATGATATTTGTATTAAGACATGGGTCTTACATGAAAAGTGTTTTTAAAATAATCTAAAAGATTTATAAGTTTTTAGTATTTTTTTCATTAAACTTAAAAAGGAAAGTTTATCTTTTCAACATAACTCAGCTATATTATTAGAAAAATGATTTAACTATACAACCACAACATTTCTAATGATCTATAAATACAACTTCAAAAGATTTACTTTGAATACCTGTCGTAGTTAAGACGAATATTTCTCTTTTATATCCGAATCTACTCATCAAGCCACTATTTGCCCTTTAATGCTATTTACCCTGAATAACAGTACAAATTTAATATTTAAGAAACAATCTGTTACAAATATCTAAAAAACGTCACAATAAATTTCAAAGGATTTTTGGTGGTTAAGCACTTGAAAGGAAAACTCTTCCGATTCGTTTGTATCTTATCGACTAAGAACAAAAGTAACAATAAGGTAAGTAACTAAATTATAAAATACTGGTATAAAAGCCCATCAAAAATGACGGGAAATCATTGTTGAATGATTAACGAAACTTATAGAATTTAACTCAAACGGATTTGTCTGTACCTCCAAAATGCGCCTACTCTTCACTTATTTCATCAGTCTCGAAGTAATTCTTTAATCAGCACATCTTTAGTAAAAACTACGCAGAAAAATGAAATGTTATCGTGAACAAAAATACATGTTAACTCTGTAAAAGACTTAAATAGCACTCTTGAGCCTTTTCCACTATATTGTAGGTCAGGAAGTAGAAAACACAGTGCGGACATTCCGACACAAATTTTCAACTCTTTCGACTGTACAAAGGATGAAATATATTTGATAGTAATAATCGTTTATTTTTTTATGCTTTAATGTCAAGTAGATAATATACGAGTTAAAATTCCAAAATAATATTTATTAATTAACATTTATTCCCCACTTAAAACTTTTTATACACTGACTCTATAACGTTTGTAATAGTAGGTTTATTTTTAGTCCAATTTAAGCATTATGCCTAAAACTTAAATGTAACGTAAGGCTTAGCTGAAACACTAATTGGTAAATTGTATTTTGCTTTTCATTACAACTCAATGTCATAAAACTTCTGAATTAAACTATTTTGCTGTTATATCGCCGAAGTTATCAAAAAATAAAGAATAAAAACAAACCTCTCTAACAAATCAACATGAATATTGAGCATTCAACATAAGCACCATAGTTGGCTTAAGAACAATCAGGTGATAGTTTTGTTACTAAGCAACGATGTATATTGTTCCCATTACCAAAAAAAAATAGAGTGAAAGCGTTCTCTACAGAGTGACAAAGCTTTTTACAATTAGTGAAGCCTTATAGATAATAGCAGAAATATTTGCAGTCAGGATGATACATATTCTGTGGACCCCTATCCTAGGGTACTAAAAATTATACGCAGTAAATTTTAGATATAATTGTAAGGAATTTTACTAAAATACAAATTTATCTATATGAATGCATTGAACATTAATATCCTAATTTTTATTATTACTCCATCAAATCTTCAAATCACAAGTTTTAAATATTTTGAAATTTTCATCGGTGCTCTCAGATTAGAGCTAAAAGCTGTGTTAGCTGAGTAGCAGTTTCTTTGCTGCGAAAACACTCTCAACCTAAACTAACTTTTGTTCTACCTCAGTATCAACGGCCCCCCAGTGGTACAGCGGTATGTCTGCAGACTTACAACGCTAAAATCCGGGTTTCGATACCCGTGGTGGGCAGAACACCGATAGTCTATTGTGTAGCTTTGTGCTTAACTTCAAACAAAAAAAAAAACAGTATCAACGTTTCTTGTTATGACATTTCTTTAGGCTAAAATGTTCTCGTTAAAAAATAAATGGAAAAATATTCGGTAATATCAAATAAAATATAGCCTTTACTTAAGTATTTATCTTTGATGATAAATGTCTAACAGCTCAGCAATCAAAATGGAATAAAAGTGTTATTATATTCCAAGTACGAGGGTTCATATCAAAGACATTTGGGAGATTAGATCCACGAAGGAAACATTCTTAACTAATATGTCATACACACCACTTCAATTCTATAAAAATGCTATAGAAAACTAAGAATGTGTTTCATAATTACAGAAACTCTTAGAAATATACATTTTCTCAATAACATTTAGTTTCGGTCGTTGGAACTTCGATACCACTTTATACTAGTACTAACCACCTGAAAACGGTTCTGTGTTTATTTACCAAAAGATATACTAATAAATTGATATAGATGACATATTCTATTTAGAATCTTGCAAAATATCATAAACAGGTTATCCCGAACATTGCACTTCCATTTCCACAACAAATATCTTAAAATAATTTGGCATCATATACGAACATTTCTCGTTAAAATAGTTTTGACAACTGAACAAAATGATGGTTTGTTTATGTTCTATCGTAATGATCAGTACCCGAATCTATTATAGTTTACTGTCCTATTATGATGGTTTGCGCTCTGTTTACTTTCCTTTTGTTTGCACGAAGCTACACAATGGACTATCTGTGTTCTGTCCACTGCTGGTATTGAAACCCGATCTTTAGCATTATAATTCCGCAGATTTATCATTGAGTCACTGAGCTGCGTTTAGTTTGCTACCCATTCTTTGCTATATTGATTTCGGCGTGTGCTCTTCTCTTAGGTTTTATTTCACTTAGTTTTCTACAACTTCCTTACTGTCCGCTGAAATTTAATTTATAGCTAACACCAAAATATAGTTTATCATCTCAAAAAAGTAAAGCAAGTAGTAATTTGATTATATATTATAATTGTATAGATAAAATTTGATGAAAAATAATCATACACTTCTCTTGGAAATGTGTGAGCATAACAATTACAACATAGCTTACCTTTGGAAGTCATTTAGAATGCCACTTCTGCTCTCTTCGGAACCCATCAATACACAAACTTTTCTTATGTCTAATAATGAAACCGACTTCTTTACCAAGTTACGCCTTTCCAGCTTTCTACCCTGTAATGTAAAATTAAACTGGCGTTTATAACATACGTAAATTAAGCATGTACTTTCAAGTAAAATGTATATAGATAATGTGAAAACGAACCAACGTAAGACACCTAAGAAATATTTTATTTAAGTCTCCAATAACATATTTATTTGACTTCTTCATTCAAGACTTTTATCTGATGAATATATATATATGTGTGTGTGTGTATTTACTCCTTGGTAATATTATTGTTATTTGTAAGACTAACCATAAAATTGTATTATTGGTTTACAATATTTATGTGGAGTTGTGGTTGTATTCATCGTATCACAAATATTCTGATTCGCATATATATTCAATCAGTTGTGCCATCCAACAAAATAAATTATCTTAATTAAGAGTGCATGTTATCTTTGGTAAGCATTGTAATCAGAAGGGGATACGTAAACAGGATTTGGATAAAATAATAGAAACAGTTGTTCATAGAGGTTGAGTATGGTTTTGGGCAACCATGAATATGTAGGGTAGCACTAATTATCTTTGGTATTGAAAAGGCAAATGATTGAAAGGTTTCAAGAGAAATGGTTAATCATTCCATAATAATAACAAGAATAACTACACAGGAAGTGCTGTCAATTTAAGCCTTTAAGAATAACCAGTAATGGTTCGATAACCAAGAGTAGATGGGTCAAACTTCTTCACTTTGAGAAATCAGTGTGTTAGATAATTATATCATTATCTTCTTAAGCATCATTACTATCACCTTAGAGTAAACTTGGCCTCCACAAAGGTTCTTACAGTAACTAGTTGTTATTTTGTATATCATTTCAATAACTAGATTAAGAAGATACCAAGAATATTTGGTGGTGCATCCCATTATAAAACTGCTTTCACTGCTTAGAGTTGGAAACAAACACGTGGGGCGTATGTTACCTTTTAAAGTTCTTACAAATTCTATTCAAAGGAGAAAAGGTAAATACTGAATCATCCGAGAAAGCCATCTTTCGTCCCATATCCTGAATCTACAAGTTGGGATTCAAGCATCACTGCATGTACAAACGTGCCTTTTCTCTTAAAGTGTTTGTATCGTATTGTGTATGTGCCTTTCAGGCACTGTAAGGATTTAACTTTTAAGATACTATCTCCAGTGACTGAACTCTTGTTGTACAATAGTTGTTGCTTGCGTCCACATAAATGTTTTTTTACTTTCGTTTAAGATTACAGATTATCTGGTGTTCCAGATCCTTCATTAACATGTTCTTTTTTACTTTGCTGTTCTTTGCACTTTAAGTTTTACCAGTAATCTGTACAGACTTGGTTACAGATGCATTGTCAACTATCACATTTCTTTCAAAGGCGTTAGATCCTAATTAAAAGAAATTATATCTGAAGTATGGCAGATACACAAACACAGAGAATTTGGACAAAAAAATCACAAAAGCTGTTGTCCAAAGAAGTTCAACTGACGTTTGACAGCCGTGAATCAGATGGGAATAAGATGGTAAATGACTTCAATGTTTAGTATGTAGACTTGACTATTCACAATAAGGGCTTTGTTAGGTTGCTAAGGGAACAAGAGAGTTTTTGTCCTGACGTATATGTATAAATTGATACCGAAAAATATTCTTTAATTGCTATAAATCACTATTAGCTGATTATTTTGAGGTTCGAAAAGTTAGTAAAAAATAAATAAAGGTAATATGTTATCAATACTTGATTTATGATAGCTTGCGCTTATGATAAAAAAGTGTATCAGACGAATATGTCAATGGCTCCATCACCCAAGTTTAATTACTCGAGCATTCATCTTTCCTTTCACACAGACTTGATTTTCGCCTAGTTATTCCAAAACCTAACTATTTTGATAGAGAATTGTCTTTTATTTATATTCGAATTTCAACTCATTGTAGAAATATTTTGCTCATGCTTTATATAAGTGTACTAGCCCCATCGTCGTTGATTGCCAGAGTCAATATCCTAATACTAGTCAAACATTCATAATTTATATAACTTGCTTTGAAGAAATCGTGGAGCTCTCTTGATTAACATGGGAGAAGAACTTAAATTTTGAGTTTCTATAACAATAACGTGAACACACGTTATATTTCTTTGGTGGTTAATAAATAATTTAAGAGTTAATTTACCTTAGCGATGCACTCATGTGTGCTTTGCGTTACAGCTATACATATATATACGTTACACTGCTTTCACGACTAATACGTCTATTTTAACTGTTTTAAATTGTCTACGTTAGGCATATCCACGAGTAAGATGGATAAATAGACTAAATAAGTGAAAATTACCTAAATGGCCTCAGATACACGAATCCTTACGGTCTCTGAAAAAAAGAAAAATATCGATTATGTAGGAAAACTAACAGATGCTAAATTTGTTGTAAGTTATTAGTGCTTATTTGGAAAGCTTTGAATTAAACAAATAACAATAGTTTAAATTTGAAATTAGTACTTTAAGTACGGAGTGAAACAGATGTAAAAATGTAATTGTTTGTAATTAAGCACAAAGCTACACAATAAGCTATCTGTGCTCTGGCCACCACGGGTATCGAAACCGGTTTCTAGCGTTGTAAGTCCGCAGACATGGCGCTGTGCCACTGGGGGGGGGGGGGGACTCACGAATTCGAAAATATCAAGTTTTGTGTAAAATCGTTGTTATTACATAATTGACCGAGTCGCATATTAGAAAGTTTCAGGATTATATTTATAAATAATGTTACCAATTACCCATGTAATTGAAACCCTAAGTGTCTGGAAGTTTCGCAATTAAATATATAATAAATAATTTTGCGCTGAAAACAAAAACTACTCAGCCACTATCTCCCACTAAGATGCAGTTTCGTTTTCCCAAAATTGCAAATAACACTAACTCCCTGAACATAAAAGAGTAAAACAAAGGTTACTTCTACACGGCATTCACAAGGAGTAAGACCAGCATTAATCTTACCCCACATCACTTCTACATGGCGTTCACAAGGGGTAAGACGAGCACTAATCTTACACCAGGAAAAATAAAACAAACATTACTTTTTCAAGGAGTTCACAAGTGGTAAGACGAGCATTAATCTTACACCACATCAATTCTACATGTCGTTCACAAGGGGTAAGACGAGCATTAATCTTACACCACATCACTTCTACATGTCGTTCACAAAGGGTAAGACGAGCATTAATCTTACACCACATCACTTCTACATGTCGTTCACAAAGGGTAAGACGAGCATTAATCTTACACCACATCACTTCTACATGGCGTTCACAAGGGGTAAGACGAGCACCAGGAGAAATAAAACAAACATTACTTTTTCATGGCGTTCACAAGTGGTAAGACTTGCATCAATCTTTCACCAGGAGAAGTAAAAGAAATGCCATACCTACATAGTTTTTACAAAGGATGAAACTAGTATTACTCTTACATCAAGAGGAGTAAAATAAATATTACTTCTACACAGCGTTTACAAGGGGTAAGACGAGCCTTACCCTTACACCAAAAGGAGAAATATATATATATCACTAGCCAAAGAATAAAGAAGACATCATTCTAATTTCACGATAAAAAACAAAAACCTCGTTTCTCTTCTTTCACAGTATAAGTAATGTTTTTCTTCCACTACATAAGGAGTGAGACAAATAGTATACCCATTGCATTTAGATAGTGAATAAGGAAAAGTTTCCTTTAATCCTGATCATAGAAATTAAAATAAATTACGCTTCAACGCCTGTAACGAAGGGATAAAAAGAAACTCAGTCTTACTGACTTTAAATTAGGAATAAATCACAATTCGCGTCGTATTCTGTACACAAAACGTAAAATAATCATTCATGTTTCACGCACACAAGGAATGACATTATAATCATTTTATGCTATATGCAAAAGAAATAATATAAAACTGTCAATATTTCATGAACACAAGAAGTAATACAAAATCATATTTGCTTTATGTGCGCCAGGAAAAATACAAACACACTCGAATTTGAAATGAGCAAGAAGTAACCCAGAAACATAACTTACTCAACAAAAATTAAAAATATAAAGATCTTTATTCTCCTACGTACATAAGAAATCCAGTCAAAAGACTGCCTTATACAAGGTAAAAAAATTCCCTAGTTCCTCTATGCGGGAAGAAAAGAAATATAAAGATATTTATTCTCCTACGTACATAAGGAATCCACTCAAAAGACTGTCTTATACAAGGTAAGAAAATCCCCTGGTGCCTCTATGCAGGCAGAAAAAAAAATTCAAGACGTTTAATAACCCGATTCTATTTCATGCACACTAGGAGCACGTTAAAATTATATTACTTACCGTACAGAAGAATTAAGGCAATGATTACCTTCAAAGAATGCAATACAAGTACTTAAAGAGTATGTCCATAACCTATATAACATCATTTGAACTTCTAGGATAATTACATTTAAAAAAGAGTTATCCTAGCCATTTTAAGCAAACCGTGTAAAATACCAATCATTCTTAAAGCTCAATATATACATATATATATATGTTTCCTTCTCAGTTATTCGGAGTTTGTATTTCTGTATTTCGCGTCCAGTAAGATCTAATACTGCATGTTTATTATTAGCAGTGATAATGCCTCACGCGATTGATTATCTACGTTTAAGTAGCACAAAGCATTATAGGAAGTTTTAATCCAGGATTATCAAAGAATATCGCTTCAGAATTTAATTTCCTCAATTTAGCTTAATGCCATGTTTCGTACACAAACTACAGAATACCTATCATAACCTAGTATTGTATCTATTCATTTTCATGTCATTCACCCAACTAGCTCCATTACTCGTAAATCTGTCGTTTAGACCTTGCAGCTCTTGCTATTTGCCATTTGTAAATAATACATTATATAAAAGATACTGCCCGACACGAGCGCGTACGCCTGCCTGTTATGCCTTTCTGTCTACCCACCCGCGTGCTGCGAGTTCCACGCACGGGCCACTCGCGCTGCCTCATCCTCTCGTGTCACGCGCGTAGCTTCCACGCGAGAAGAAAAATTGAGCGTCTGATCTCTGTACCGCGCTGCGCATCCCCGAAGCAACACCTGGTAACTTTCCCAAAGTATTTAATTCGTCTGATGACATGCTGGCGCACATAAAAGCAGAGACTGGTTAGCCACCGTTTCCATTTGTATAAAATTTAACTTTTTGGTCAGTTGCGGAAGTCGTCGGTCTGTGCTGCTGCTCGTCTCTTTGAAAAGTTTTCTCTTTTTAGAACTTTCCACCGAACGGTTACAATTTCACTTCTTTTTCATTCACAGATCGTAGGAACTGATACCATATAATCAGTTAAACGCTGTCTGCCTACTTAAGTTATACTCCCTTCAAACATCTATCGCCATCTTCCTAATGGGTAAGCCTCTCCATGTCTTATTCTTTATAAAACCACTACTTTTAAGAGGTCTAACATCGGATATATATTTCTATAGCTTTTATATTCTTATGAAACACGAAGTAAGAACTTGTTTAAAAAACATACTAGTTTACATTACACCATAATACATACCCCACAGTTTAGAGTGGTTTATCTTTGCGTATTACTTATTTCAATTCATCTTACAAAAATAATAAATACTTTTCACTATAATTACTTTTATAGGAAATAAAAAATGGACGAACTTAAGATCTGATAAAATACGATAACGAATCGGTTGAAATTTTAACTGCGTATTTTTACAAATGAATTACACAATTACCCTGAAGAAATAGCTTTTGTTTTCAATCACTTTATCCACAACGAACATGATGAGTGTTATTAATATTCTTATAGCATCTCTTTTCTGTTAAGACTGACATATTTAAATGCATATAAATACAAGGTATTAGCATGGGTAAAACTTGCCATTATAAAACTGTCTTCACTGTTGCAGTAATTTGCAAACGCTTCAAAATACATTAATTTTAAGCTGTTTGTTACTACCTGCTGCAAAGTTAACTAGTGTACCTTGTGTTACAGAGACTTAGGTCTGAGATCTCTTAGCAACGCCTCCTTTAGTATCTGAGTTACAGCTGGTTTCAATCAGACCTAAAAATATGGAGAAACGTAAGTATACTTATGGAATATTTAAGAGAGCACAGTAACGCAACGTAAAATAAGCATAACATAAATATCCCTACTATGTGTAATTTCATGACTATGTCGTTTGTAGCATTAGCTAGAATTATATATATATAATATTTTACTCACCACAGTGAACCCACATTTGTATAAGATTTGTAGAATATTTGGGATTGTTGCTGCTAACTTATTTTTCTGATTTATTCAACAAACAAACTATTTAAAATACTCAATATATATATACTTCAAATCCTATATAAATATAGGTTTGCTGTGTTGAATAAAATATAACCAAACATATACATTCTAACACAATAAGAAACTTTGTCTTGTCCTTTCGATTTATTTCTGTCCAGAGTTACCGATGATGGTGGAATTCACCGAAACCGGTATAACTCAGTCACAACCGAAATAATAGATTAGACTTCAAGCTTACTTTTAGTTTATAGTAAAATGTTTGTATTTTCTTTGATGTCTCATGCTTTCATTAGCACATTAGCTAACATTCGGATTTATCACTTATTCATATTGAGTACGTTTATTGTAATCATACACGTGTTATTTGTTTTAAAATGTATTTATAAGTTCATAAGTTCTGCTAATACAAAGCAAGGCGTGTTATATAGATAAATAAGTTAACACTAAATAGCATTATGTTCAGTTTTACACGTTCAATTTAAATTCTTAAAATACATCTGTGTTTTCGAATCATTATTTTCTATGTACATTGTTCTTAAGATGACTATTAAGACTTAAACATATTAATAATAATAACTTCTGATAAGAGTAAATTATGTACTTAAATCAACCTTGCCATCCGTATAACTAATTAAAAATAATTTTCTCACATTTATGCGTACAAAGATTAGAATGCATTGTTTCATCAATGGCGTACCTTCGCTTTCAACGAAACTGTCGGCCGTAATCCCAATAATATCTCACGAGATTCGTGTTATTTATATAGAAAGGTCAGTAGTTCATAAAGAGAACGCGTGGATGGTGTCAGTATGAACAAGATAATATGTTTAAACACCGAGTCTTTATAATTATTCAGTTGCTAAAAAAAGCAGTTATTCTATTTAGTTTGTTTTTTTTATTGGAAGTGTGATTTATTTCTGAGTGGTGTATTTTGTATTTCTGAAAATAAATTTCCTGGTGGATATAGCAAGTATGCATTTAGAAATGCGGCAATGAAAGGGAAAGTTACGACTATTTACCCAATTACAACAATGTAAGGTAAAAATAACTCTCACATCAAAAATATTTTTATCTATTGCTTTAAGACTATTGTTGTAGGTTAACGTGCAAACTTTTCATCTTGATCATCGCCGTTGTTTTAAATACGTTATCAGTAAGAGTGGTAAACCCCTGTGCAAATGTTTCTTCCGTGTTTCTAGAACTTCAAATTAAGACTATACGTCCTCCATTCCTAAAAGGGTTTGTCTCAATAATTGTAAAATAGTATCATTCTTACATAAACATATTACAAATACTTTGTGTTTCTCATTGGACCACTTTCAGCTAAAGCTGTAAGAAATAACGAACCTTTATTGACATCTAACTGTAAATAAACTATCCATAATAAACTATAAAACGAATTAGTTATTCGTTGACATTGTATTTTTGTGTTATATTCTGAGACTCATAATGTTTTTAGAATGTTGTATAATAATTTGACAATGGAAAGCGCTGATACACAAAAACCACTAAGTCAGTTTCACTTGTAGTCACAAAAGGTAGTGGAAACGTTACTTATACAAGCTTCCGACAAGAAAGTCGAAACAGGTAAGCCAGTTACGCTGATTCGTTGCACTATGCTCTATCGCACGTTGGACGAAAGCATTTTTCTATCAGAGTTAAAGAACTTTACTTGACTTTCAAACTTTAAATATATTAATGTGCGTGAACTTCTTTATTAGTTTCGATTGGTTCAAAGTGTGACTCCAGATCACTTAAAACTACTTTAATTGAAAACAAAAACGAGTTATTTCGTACATTTTAATGTACTTTAGGCTTTAATAAAAATAATTTTAGTTAACAGATACATTTCCTTTTATAAGTATGCCGTATCATTAAACAGAAAGGAGTTTGTAAATATCTGTTTAACTCGGAATTTCTAAGTTTACTTTTTTATTTACGCACACCTTCATATTTTTAAGGTGTTTAAATCTGTATATATGATTTTTTTCGTTTTATATTATGCAATGTAAAATACATGGGCACAGAAATGACAAAACCTGTATTACAAACAATTAACATCTGTGAGCTGAATATATTATATATTTGTTATTTCAATGTATTTTATCTTGAGGTTACGGGAAATATATGTACTGGTGGTAAGCGGCTCTTTTGTAATTTGTTATGTTTTTACATGTCGTATGTGATACAGTATTATATATACTGAAGTAGAATCCATTGTTAAATAGTCAATTTGACAAATTATTTTATATGTATGGCAGTATATATTATACACTAGTGTAAAAACAAAATAAAGAAGCCGCTTAATACTACCACATTTCCTTTGAGAACGATGCTGTTAAAGCAGTTGTGTTTTTCTGATGTCTCATAGCTTCATAGCTAACATTCTGATTTCATTTATCCCACGTTAAACAGAAAGTCGAATGCGCTGATTCGTTACACCATGCAGCTTTACTTATATAATAACATGAGAGGTGGAATTCTCGAAACCGATATAACTCAGTCAATTTCACTATCAGTCATAATAATTAGTCGAAACGTCAGTTGTACAATCTTCTGACATGAAATCCGAAATAGTGTTTCTTTCTTATTAAACACTAAAATAGCTTGAAATAATGAGTATGTCTTATATAGTGTTTCTTTCTTATTAAACACAAAGCTACACAACGAGCTATCTTTGTTCTCCCCATCGCAGGCATCGAAACTAGCTTTTTACCGTTATAGCTCCTTAGACTTACCGCTGAACCACTGGGCACCTTTTCTGTAGTGTTTTCTGTGTAGTTAAATAAAACAACATAGATGATAATTGTATGCTTTCCTTTATTCATAATTTATTACGGTATATTCTTGTCGTAACTATGAGTTATGCCTTTTTGCTCTTGAAGTTAGATTTTGGTTATAATAACGACAAAACGCATACTGAACAATAAGCAAATAAATAACAATAGAATATTTTAAACTACATAAGTAATACGGGAATAACAAAGCTGGCCACATTTGTGACAGACCTGTGACCATTGTTAGGAGAACTCAAAGACGAAAAAGAATGTTTATAGATGTGTGTTCAACATCTCCAAAAATAAATAAGATGGAAGTTATGTACTAACCAAGTAGGCTGATGTTTAGTGCAAGAAAAATTTGTAAATTCTAAAAAAAAAAAGTTAGAAGCCGTATTCAAAGTTTTCGGGAGAGAGTTTGGTCAAAAAGAAATTTATATATATGAACCCGTTGAAACTGTTAGTTTATAAATAAAGATGTATTCAACATGGCTGAAATACAAATCATATTGTATATGGAATCGTGAAATCTAACATATATTATTATATATAAGGATTAGGAGAATATGATCGATGACGCCTTACTTATTTCCTAGTTAATATGAGCTCAGAATAAATTACAATGGAGCGTTCTAAAAAACATGGTGTTGTGGTGGGTATGACGGTTAATCTTTGTGGCAAAGAAGAGGGGTGCCCAAACAATAGCTTGGAATACCTGAACAACGATGAAGAAGGACTATGAGAAGAAACTAGCCAAAAATCCATGTTGTCCAATGGACGCAGGAGTAATGCAGCGGGAATAACGAGTCGTCTGATTGATGGGAATAGTTGGGAATGATTTTGTAATGATTGCGAATTCCTGTCCATTTATGCTACCGTTTCCTTTTTTTTTTTGTGGTTGAAGTAAAACAGTCCATATTGTTTAAAAATTGGCTTGTTAAAACAAAGCGAGAGGTATCTTTATAGCAAACCCTTGTAAACGCATTTCAATACACTGTCGTTAGATTAAACGCCACTTGTTGGTAGATGTCCAGAAGTTTCTTATTCGGGTTTCATGAATATTCACTGTATTAGCTATTACTGAAATCTGACGTTATAGTATTTATGCTTCTTTTCAATCAAATAAAAAGGGAATATGTAAAATTAAATGCTAGTTTTATTGGTGTTACTCGTCTAATATTGTGTAATGATAACGGTGAAAAAAGAACGTAATGTAACTGCTCTTTTAAGAAACTATTTTGTGAAAGTGGTCCCACACTGTAGGTTATATGTAAATATGAAAATGTTTAAAATAGCTTCATCCAACTAAAATCGTTTTGTCAAAACCTTGCATATTTGTTTTTCTTTCATACAACTATTTTTTTTCCAAATTTTTTTCTATTACTTCTAATAAAAGTTAATTTGAAGCGATTCGTAATAAATTCTGAAGTAGGGTCATTTAAAGAAAATTGAAATTTCTGTTTTCTATAATACTGAATTGGAAATTAGGGTTAATTGAGATTAACAGAGATCACTATAAACAGTTTAAGTAAAAAACATGAATAAAAGTTTTATAAATGTAAGTTAATGAAATGGAACAGAATTACTATCTTATTACAATCGCACTTAGTACATTCTTCAGTACAATAGCACTTAGGTAGAGTCTTCAGTACAATCGCACTTAGGTACAGTTTTCAGTACAATCGCACTTAGGTATAGTCTTCAGCATTGTTAAAGAACGTGTCAGTTAAGGTTTGTGTAAGTAGAATTTAATGTTATCATAGGTGAATGAACACAAGAAAGGCATAGCCTAGCGGAATCTAATTCAGCCCCAAATATACTCGATCTTTTAGCCGTGGGGGCGTTATAATGTGGCAGTCAATCCCACTATGCGTTTATAAAGAGTAGACCTAGAGTTGACGGTGGGTGTTGCCGGTCGGGTGCCTT
The DNA here is from genome assembly GCF_000517525.1 of Limulus polyphemus. Lineage (NCBI taxonomy): Eukaryota > Metazoa > Arthropoda > Merostomata > Xiphosura > Limulidae > Limulus > Limulus polyphemus. The sequence goes on from NW_013666226.1 coordinate 68,303, forward strand.
TCATGTGGTCGTACTTGAAAATTATGGACGGCGGCAAATAAACTTGGTAGCTTTACCCAAAACAACTAAAAGAATGCAAGGAAAGGTTCAACATTTATATTACGATTCCAGGCTAAAATGTTACCCTTATTTTATTTTATTTTTCGATCTTTGATGTTGCAGCTTACTCATACTTTCCTGGAAAGTAATTATGTTAAAAAAGTTGAACCACTTAAATATAGTTCATTTTAAATATATCTTTGGGGTATGGCGTATCTGTGGATAGTTACTATTTGTTTAAAATATTTATTTGGGGCATTTTTACCTTTCATTGTCCTGTGTTTGTCTGAAGTCATAATTTAGAAGCTTGAAAATGAAACAGGTTTATGTTAGCGCGAAAGAGTAAAAACTGATAAAGAAATTTCTTTCGACCATATTTGTCTTAATTATTTTAATTATCATCATTTCGAGAGTAGTATGTTAACCAAAAAGAATATCTTTCACAAATCACTTGTTTTCTTCAATGTTAAGAATATAAATTCCATTATATTATTTTTTTTATAAATTTTAATCACTTTGATATCAGTTTAAAAATCATTAGAAACTCAAGATTAAAATCAAATGAATTTTCAGCTCTAGACACTACAATAAATAGTTTACTAGCATATATTCAATCCAACGATGGTAAATCTTACTTTGCTTATTTCCCAAAGTAACAGCTTAACTCTGCTTCATTCAAATTAGTCGAACTATAGTCGTCCTACTATCAACCACAAGAGATGATCCCCTCCATTAGAATAAATCAAACTCATCTTTTGATTATACCCTTAACTAAACTAAGAAATATAGTTTTTCAATTAACAAAACCGAAACCATTGAATTACATTTGCGCTTTTCTATTTTCTTATGATTCCCTTTGTTTTCGATTTTAATCTTTACCTCTTTCCATTTACAGGAATATTCTGCATTTCCATCTCGTTAAGACATGCATGCAATATTACACTTAGTAATGAAAAAAGAGAACACGTTAATATTGACCACACGTTTTTACACCGAAATCAATACAGAAATCACATGTACAGGTCTAGAGAGAGAACAAAAAATAACAGAGATCGCCTGAAGGAAATAAAGATTGTGAAATAATGTACGCTAGAAAATCTTTGTAACTTGTGAAAGACATCGGTTTTAAAGAGATTAGGATGGAATTTTACATATATCTTTCTAAACTTTAATACACGACGCTCTTCATATTGGTATCTGTAAGCTCAAATGTAGTATTAGTTTTTCTTTACTATAGGTACTTTGTGACGTTGTATTTTTATTCTTCATCCAATATAACATAGAGCAATTATTTAGGTGAAGTTAATTAACACAGTACAGCTTCTAATAGCTTTTATATATAATACACAAAGTGAAAATTATCCAGGTTTTTGTAAAATTTGCTTTTCCTTTTCATGTTATAGTTTGAAATATAATATAAAACATTTATAGTTAAACATTAATTAAAAGTAAAATTAAAACTGCTGGTTTTACCTTAGGAATCTATTTTGTATCGTTAAAACAAATGTATTTAAAAAATATTTCTTAAATCGTGGTCAGGGTTTTTCCTGCAAAAAATAATTAAATGCATGTGATCATCATTTCTAAAAAGCTTGATTCGCATGCTAGCTCACTAAACGTGTGATTTTTAGTAAAATCCTTTGTTTATTTAAACTCTTAATGGCGCTTTGGAACATAAATGGTGTTCTATTATTGTTGTTTTTTGCTTGTGTTATAATTTATTCAATTGATTTTGCTACTTTAATCACATATGTTGCAAGTTCTAGTCGGAACTTATATTAGATAACAAAACACTCGCTGTTATCAGATAAGAACTCTAGATATCAGGTATTTGATAAAGAACGTCACCCTTTTTTAGACAACAAAACCTAACACAAGGGTGAAATGTAATCTTAGTAAGAAAGATGTCTTGGAACTGGGACCTACAACAAAATAAACAAATTAAGAGACATGTGTTTGCTTAAACCTACAACTTCCCCAGTAGAAAATTACTATTCACCTGTTCAGCTAGTTGTGGGAAGACAGTTTCTCCTAATAAAACAGGATTATATATATATATATGTGTGTGAGTGGGAAATTTATACATTTATCTAACTGAGGCAAAATACACCTTAAGTTAAAGTTTGTTATAAGAAAATTCCCAGAAAGACGGGTTGTGAGAAGTATTATCAAATTCTGTCACATATATACTATAAACGTTAGTAATTATGTTGACTTTAAAATGCATTACTTCGTATATTGAATAAAACATTTGCTTAGATTATAAAAATATCAACACATTAATATATAACAAACTTTATAGTTTACTGTAAGTTTTGCTATAAAAAAATCGATTCCCGAGGTATCGTGTATCATTTCTGACACAAGACATTTCTTGGACACATGCAACATTTATTTGATATCTATCTGACATAGATTATACGTATGTAGAAGGTAGTACATGTTTATGTGTCGATACATTTACAATAAATGTAGATTTGATAAGTTTAACTATGTTGTTTGTTAGTTCAAGTCTGCATAAAAATAATATATCAATAAATTCATTTGTTTAGCACTATCATTTTAATGTTACTTTTCCGATTTACAGCCATATTACGGGAAAATAAGACAATGATTGTTGGAAATAATTACGAAAACTGTGAGGAAAAAAGTTATACAAAGCAGATATTGTAGGAATGCTAATCTTTTATCGTGTATAAATACTATGCAGTACAGTACATTCACTTGTTAACAGCTGGCATTGAGATTGGTTGTCATCCAACCAATCAGAAAGTACAAAGCCTTTAAAAGTACAAGTAATTGAACCATACTCAGTAGTAGCAGTAATAGTGTGAATCTAGTCATGGCTTCTAGAACCAAATACTCCATAGAAAGCGTGTGGAAATAAGAAATATTAGCTGGAGAAAGATGTGAAGGAGTGGAAAGGAGAACAGCATCATAGTCAATGCAGAACATCTACAGTGAAGGATGTGAAGGAGTAGAAAAGGAGAACAGCATTATAGTCAATGTAGAACATCTACAGTGAAGGATGTGAAGGAGTAGAAAGAGAACAGCATTACAGTCAATGTAGAACATCTACAGTGAAGGATGTGAAGGAGTAGAAAGGAGAACAGCATTATAATCAATGTAGAACATCTACAGTGAAGGATGTGAAGGAGTAGAAAGGAGAACAGCATTATAGTCAATATAGAACATCTACAGTGAAGGATGTAAAGGAGTAAAAAGGAGAACAGCATTATAGTCAATATAAAACATCTAGTGAAATGCTGGCTTAGATGAAACGTTTCTGAACCTTGGGTAATGTATTAGATATCGTAAATAAGACATTATAACGTTTTTCCAAACAATTATTCAACAATGAATATTTATTTGGGAGTTTTGGATGATACTTTAGACTTGAGTGAGAAACTACACTATTTTGATTATCGTAGCAGTGCTTCTAAACTATACGTGTATTGTATATTATTTAGGTTATGATATAGACAGTTCACTTTAGATAACACTACCCATGAAACTGCAGTTTAGAGCAAAGCCAGCTCTTATCAACCCAGCTAAGTCGATGATAGTGTTGACACTAAATGGAACTCTATATAGTTTTAGGCGTGGAAAATAAACGTTTACGATCACAAAGACGTAAAGTACACGTTCAACAGTTTACAATGCTTACTACTCCTGTTATAATCTACCCCAAAACTGTAGGCAGAAATTACAGCTCTGATTTCATCCTGTTTAGTTCACTACTATAGACTTTTTTTTAATGTGCATAACTAATAGTAATAAAGTTACAACAAGAAGTTCAATACTTCTTCGTTTTATGATGAGCAACTCAACCACGGAGATCCCTGACGAATTCTATTTCCTTATTTATACGTTATTGCAAGTAACTTGTCATTTGTAAAACCAAAACACAATAGAATTCTATTATAAGAGAATAACCTAAAACCTTATATTCTTTGATAGCTGTAATATATAAAGTATATTCTATCTTGAGTACAAAGGAATAAAAGAGCTGACCCACTTTTTAAGCATTTTCCTTTCACCATTATAATATTTTCATTCTTCTGTTAATTCTCAGACATCGTTTCAAGACGACTGACTGCATGCATTGTTTCCTCTATAGTTTCTTTCACTAACGTTACTCCTTAAATTTACAACCAATGATTTATTTATTTGTGAAGGTTTGCTGCCACAATAATACGCATAACTTTCAGAAAAACAAATATATAATTGATTATTAGTGTATGGTCAAAAATATTGTAAAACATGTTTGTTTTTTCCCAACAGTCGATTTTAAACAAACAACGAAATTTTCTGGAGGATCTATATTGAGTTTTGCTTGTTGATCACGACACAATTTAATATGACGAAAGGATAGAGTCTCTAGCAGAATAAAGATTAACCATCATTTTAGTAGAATGTTAACAAATCTTTCTACATATTCTTTGTCTAGAAACACGCTGTTTTTATTATCCACAAGGAATAAGTAACAAATAATACAAACATTTACCCAATCGCTGAAAACCAGAGCCAACAAGAATAACACGAAAACAAGCACAGTAAGCCAAATATTAGATTTACTTATTAACCTTCTCGTTCATCGCCAGATAAACGGATACATACATTCAATGAACTTACAGCATATACACACGTGTTGTTAAAATAATACCATCTGATGCTCGGGGTCATTCAAACATCCTTTTCTTACATTGTATTTTAATATTGTGGCAAAGATTCAAGAGTGTTGGCGTGGCTACAATGTCAAATCAAGCAGCGATCTTACCTTTATGTTTTGTATCGTCGGCTAGTGACTTTACTTCACAGTCGCTCTACTACAGTGACGTTTTAATTGTGGGAGCCAAACATGTGAAGTGTGACACTGTGATTCTGGTGTGTGTAGATGTACCACTTCTAGTGGCACTGTGATTCTGGTGTGTGTAGATGTACCACCTCTAGTGACACTGTGATTCTGGTGTGTGTAAATGTACCACCTGTAAACGGAGGACTATTCACAGTATCTCTACTACAATGACGTTTTTATTGTGGGAGCCAAACATGTGAAGTGTGACACTGTGATTCTGGTGTGTGTAGATGTACCATCTCTAGTGTGACACTGTGATTCTGGTGTGTGTAGATGTACCACCTGTAAACGGAGGACTATTCACAGTATCTCTACTACAATGACGTTTTTATTGTGGGCAAAACATGTGAAGTGTGACACTGTGATTCTGGTGTGTATAGACGTACCACCTCTAATGTGACACTGTGATTCTGGTGTGTGTAGATGTACCACCTGTAAACGGAGGACTATTCACAGTCTCTTTACTACAATGACGTTTTTATTGTGGGCAAAACATGTGCAGTGTGACACTGTAATTCTGGTGTGTACACCTCTAAACGTAGGACTAGAATACCCCGTGAAATCAAACCTTAGGCTTTAGTTGTAAAAATAGAATAATGTGGTTTATATAATATCATTATTTATGTGATCAACGTATATAAAACAAATCATCATATATGATAGTAAAAACTAATAATACGTGCTTCATTCCCGTCTCTTCAGGTATTTTTCTAGATTTTGAAGTACTTCATATAGATAGTTGTTAATACACACTTATTTACGTGCATAATATATATATATGTTAATTCCGAGGCTTCAAACGTTATAATCCGACGTACAAAACTGGCAGTTTTCAGTGTGTAGGATGTTTCACTTTGTGTTTTAAATAAAATCTTATATTACGCAAGTTTTATCCACTTCGTTATAAATATATACGGTTTTTTCCGTGATCAGATATAGAAAAGAATGGTTGGTGATGAAATGAAGATTTTAGCCTAAGTTATAAATACCCTAATATCTACATAAATATAATAGTACTGTGTGTTGTATGTCCGCGTAACTACTTCGCAGTTGGTATAGATGTTCAACAAATCCATGCATGGGTACGTTCAAATTTTTAGTTTTGTATTTTGCGTTTTGCAGTTTTTACTACTACTTCGCCCTCTGTTGATAGATCTCTACCAGATTTAGCATGATGATTTGTTGGGTCCATGCGGAGATACATGCAAAGTTGCGGTTTCACATTTAGTGTTTTGCAGCTCTTATGGGCCTTTTTAAAAATTACATATAAGAGAAGCAGCTTTTCGTGTCCTAAGATAACCTTTCAATAATCATGAATTTACATAACGTCTGTCCAGGGGACGAGTACTCCAGTTGGTATAATAATATACAACTAAATTAATGACGGTAAAAACTAAGATCAAATACGTTTGGTAAAACTCATAAAGAAACTTCATGAAACCCTAATATTCTGATTTCGAAGCACTAATGAAACGTCACGTGATGATTACGACTTAAATGATTTTTAACGTTTTGTACGTTTTTAGTTGAAAATCACTTAGTTCATCCTTTCTACATTCAAAAAGAACAAATGGTGGATATGTAAGGGTCTACCCAGAGCATTGAGTCTCCATTAACCATACATTCTTTGAAATTAATCAAGTAAGTGCCTATACACGCTCATCTCAGCGATCATACGCTTCAGGTAGATCACTCACTGAGATTTTCGTCAGCATTAAAACAACTGTGAAATAATGAAAATATTTAAACAGTGCAAAAATGCTTCTAAAGAAGATTCAAATGCTTAGCCAACTATGTTAAAATAAGACAGTCTGTTAGGCATAACTATGTTAAATTAAGTTTAAGACAGTCTAATAGGCCTAGTTATCTTAAATTAGATTCAAAACAGTCCACTCGGCCTGACAAAATTAAGTTAGATTCCAAATAGTTTGATCGGCTTGACTAGGCTATATTGAAAACAGCTTGTATATGTAATTTTAATTTAGAATATTTCGTGACATATTTCTGTACTTGTCAGACAGTGTAAAATATATCATAATAACTTTCATTTACTTTACCCCTACCATAGTAAGTTTTTTTTTTATATTTTGAGCTTCATTGGTTCACATTCTCAAATTGTATAAATATCTACGAGTATTTACAATATCCCTTGGAAAAAGGTCCTCTTTATTATTATTTTCGTCACTTATTCTTATTTTAGATCTAGTAAGTATACTTAATTCAGATTTAAACTTAAGGTCATTAACGTTTTTTTAATACGATACTTCTATTCTTTTCTAAATAATGGTCTCTTTCACAATCGGATGACGCTTCAGCATGAATACTTTCCTCTATAACAACTTTTATTGGGTGTAGTAATTATAAGACCTTCTGAGTGAATATAAAGAAGTCTATAATAATAATACATTAACCATACCATATCTGCTATATCCAGCGTCGACGAGCCATTTCGCCCAATACCAGGGCTCTACAGATCGGGTGTGATACGACAGATATAGTTGAGGTTGAAACGCTATTTACATTATCAAATTGCATGAACAATAATTATTTCGATGTGAACTGGTGAAGTGTAGTGTTAACAATTTAAGTTCTTACATATTGGAATTGGGGTAAGAAATTTATAACACTATATGATTTATTTATTGGTACACTAATTTGTTTATTATTATTTCATTTTTACTTGGACTAACCTACTCATCATTCAAAAGTGCTATGAAGCCAGCAAGTTGATCTTCTTAATGGAGGTTTAACTCTGTCACTATCTAAGATTTGTTTGGAAATTTTTACTCACCTTGTATAGTTTTATCCTATGCTGCTCTGTTTATCCTCGCTACACTCACATCATATAATTGCATAACTATCATTATAATAAAAACAAGAACATATTTAGAAAAAGAATTGAATGATTTGTGACCAAATTTGGGTTTCAAATTGCAGTAGGTAATTTGCGAAGATTTAAAGATCAAAGTCGCAGACCGGCCAAAGATAAAACCAAAGCATGAAAGTGAATGTTGTTCAGGACAAATTAACAGTAATGGCATCCTATTGCTCATTTATTTAATTTAACTTTTTATATCTGTTACTTTCTTTCTCTTCTTCTGCCTTTCTTTTCCTTATTATCTTGTTATGTTTTTCTATTTCCATCTTCTTCTTGTCATCCAACACTTCCTTTTGCTTTTTTTTCCTCACAGACACTGACTGCCAAATTCTCACTTCATTGAAGTCCAATTTTGTAAACTTAGGGTAATTATAGAAAATATTAGCAAGCTCATAATAAACATTATATTATTATTCTGCTTTTGAATTTTTGAAATAATCTCAATTTATTTTTAATAGGAAAAAGTTTAAGATATGTTCATAAAAAAGTATAAAAATAAAAGCAATTGTAGGTTACAGAAAAAAATTAGCTTCCTTTCTTACTATCTTGACGTTTCGGCTATAAAATAAATAGAGTTAAGGAGGAATGCTTCTTTGTTCTTAACTATTAAGAAACTGAACTTTTCCAAAACTGTTAAAACTGATATCTTTAAAAATGGATATATAATCTAATGCACTAAATTAATGTTTTTCTTTTAAAAGTTTTTTGTGCTCTGTTCCACAATAAAACACGTTTTCCTGAAACTTACATACAAACCGAAAAGATTTTCGTTTCTATTTTTTACACATTGAATTATATGTATGGTGATCTCTACCATGATTGGCTTTTATTCAGTCCCTACAATCCAATAACGTTTCAGGAGACCGCCTTCTGGACATCCCTTGCCGAGTGTGCGGGGACCGAAGCTCAGGGAAACATTATGGTATCTACAGTTGTGACGGTAAGGAAACACTTATCTACGTAATATATACATATATTTACTATACATGATGGATGCAATGTTTTAAAAAGTAAGATGTTCATCAACAATGTAGTATTAGTAACGTGCTTGTTTAAGGTTTACCTGAAAGGAAATACTATAATGTTTTCTGCTTTTTCGTATGTTTTTTTTATACTCTTGTTCCTGACTTAACTATTTATTTGTATAATTTTAATTATACATAAATAATTTATGTTTGTTCTTGCTAGATAAATTGCTAAAATTAGGAATTAAGTTCAGGGTTTTGAACAATATTTTGCGGAAGAGATAAAAAATGCATTAACAAATTATAAAATATCTTAAAACATCAACTTAATATTCCACCCTTGACGAAGAAAAAAACCTTCGATAAGCCTATCTTTTCCTTATGTTCTTTTTTATTTCTATTTTTACACGCTCTCCAAGTACCATGTGATTTCTTGTAATAATATTGAATACATCATAATATTCATTTTTCAATAAAATTACATAAACTGATGGAAAAGTAGTCAGATGTGCTTGTATAACAAAATTATCGTTACCGAAGATATATTGATTATAATAACTGTGTCATCCTTTCAATTGTCACTTTTAATTTGATGGATTAGAAGTGACTGTTTGAAGCTAGGCCTATGTGAAAAACCACACCTGGCTGTTTGTTTTTCTCTCATTCGATAGATGAGATTTATGATGAAATCAAAACGTTTGATTGTATAACACTGATTGTTTTATATTGTAAGAAACTAACATTCAAATCATTTTATCAGAAAAAAGCAGTCTTTGATCCATGTAAAAAACAAGATTATATTTTCCATTTTCTAGGAATTGAAATACAATAAAATAACCATAAAGAATGATACAGAAATAAAATAAGAAAGCCTTTTCTTTACCTTCAGTCATGTAATCGTAAAATTAACACGTAATTGCCCAAAGCTGCTTATTCAGTAGAACCCCTTAGGCTTAGCTGATTCATATCTCTGCCAAAAAAGGAAGAAAGCTATTTTCTATAAGGGAATTATTTTTTGTACCCAAAAAAGAAAAATCTGAATACCTTTTTTCATAGCTAGTAATTTAAAAAATTTGTAGAGATATAAAATAGTGTTACTATAACTGGCTAAATTTAATTTATTTAAGATTTAGAATTTTAACTCATCAAGGTAGCAATGTGTTATCTTTCAAACATTGGGAATTAAACTTTTTTAATGGTAAAGGAGTTTATTAATGCATGTCAGTTAACATTAATATTCACATATTTGATTGTTGTCTGTTCCCACTTCTCGTATTATCACAAACATATGTATAAATATGTTCCGCAGTTGCTTTTAATCTTTTCTTTAACACTTACTAATCATTCTGTAACAAAATTTTAAGTTAAAACACTTTATCTTATACCTTGTGACGACATGTAATTGTAGAGTCTGATAAAAAGAATGAAAAAACATAACAATATATTAATGAAACTTGGGTTTCTATTATAGCGCATTACTTAAACAGATGAAGATGTCTAGATGATAACAGTAATGCAAACGATATTACATAATTTAACAAGCACAAGTATAATTTAAAACTTATGTTTCTATAAATGGTGTAGCCAGAGTTTTCCTATGTGAGTTACTACTAGTTCAGATCAGCAATTGGTTATTAGAAATATAATTGCACCCGTACTGTAATAAAACAGTCAAATAACTAAACAAACTTCCTATTCCAAAGCTTCATTATTATGTTTTCTAGGTGAATGTCAGTAGAATGCAATGTTTCACTGACTGGTGAACGAAAGTATGTTTTGGCAAAAGTATTTCAAAGAACAGAAAGCAAAACAAACTAGAAATGTGACTTTTTTAATAAGAAATTCTCTTCTGAGGTGCAAAATTAATTGCACTTAAATATGTATTAATTCTTTAGTTCACTGTGGCTTGAAAGTCTTCTTGACTTGAATATTACACAAGTGACTATTCATCTAACTAAGTAGTTCGTGCCCTGGAACCACACGAGAATTAAATATAATTCCTTTTCTCTTGTGTTAAAATGCAATGGGCGTGGTATGAGAAATTTGTATTTTCCCTTATCTTATCGGTCGCTTTAAAGGCATTAATTTAGTAAATAACTCTTTAAGCAGCATGTTAAAACCACTTTTTATAAATTATTAAGTAGTTAATTAGTAACTGTATCTCATTCTTTTACATCCATAATCCCTATATTATCCTTAAAGTGTTGGGAGTGTTGTAATTCCCCATTAAGCTTATTGGTTTCATTTTTTTCCCATTTTATTTGAAGCACATTTTTAAGCCAAAAACATACACATTAATAACTAGTTATAATACATAAGTATTTAGTGGTTTTGAAAGAGCTTCGGCCATTCATAGCTTAGATATTTATTAGACATTTATTTTAACACTACACAGTGCTTTCTGGATAACAAATACTTTCGAATAAAAGGTGTATACAATCTAAAATTGAATAAATTAAAACAGCAAGTGACTGATAAACAATGCAGCATTTTATTTCCCCCCTTTTTTTTTTTGGTTTCAGCTCTCAAATGTTTACGAACATGTGAATATTGTGAAATCACACAGAACTCAGACATGTCTACAGATATGATTTGAGATGTATGAATTTAAGTTTCATCTTTACTTTAATAAATTTATTTTTATTTTCCAGCCTAAGATGAATATTTTCGGTACATAAAAATAGTTGTTACCCAAAACCAAATAAAAACAAAATCCAGTACAATTACAATCTCAAGTTATCGTAACTATGAGCAAACAAATTCAAAACTTCATACACTAATAATCAGTAATAACCGATGTAATATGTTCAAAAGAGAAGAGTAATAAAAGTTACTCGTCATTTTCTACAATTGTCAGTCAATTTCTTGTAGTTACAATGTACACAATAGGAGCCTTTTTTTAAAGACTGAAACAGACAGCAGCTATGGTACACATAATTATCAATGGCACAACTGTTTCTTCTTCAAGCTGAAAAACGTGTGTGTGAACAAATACACCAATAGTATAAACGAATATTTGAATCCAATAATTTTAGAGTAAAATATCAAATACATAAGATAATTTGCAGTAGTTTTCACTAAAAAACTAAATTTTATAATAAACGATTTAATGACGTTTACGTCCAGAACCTTCGCATCAGATGGTAAATTACACAGAGCTCAATTCTAGTTTTGAATGTCTTTTGATCCTTATTAATCATTATTTGTAGGATGCTCGGGTTTTTTCAAGCGGAGCATCCATCGCAATCGAGTTTACACTTGTAAAGCTCAAGGAGATTTGAAAGGAAAATGCCCCATTGACAAGACTCACAGAAACCAGTGCCGTGCTTGCAGGCTCAAGAAGTGTTTCGAAGCCTGTATGAATAAGGACGGTAAGTTCCCAAATTTTACAGTGAATTATGGTGTACGTTTGGTTTAGAAAACGAAACCGCTAAGAAGGACGAGAAAAAGTTACAGGTTTTAGGGATTACGGCCATAGCAAACGAGGGCTACCAAAAAACAGACCTAATGAAAGCATTTATTTAATTCATATTATTATGTATATTAAAAAGTCACAGTAACACATTTATATATTTGATTGACTTTGTGTCATATTATTCTTAAATATATTACATTTATATCAAAAATAGCTGTAGAAACTTAATATTTCAGTCCCCTAGCAACCTCATCTATAATAACATTTCTTGACTTCTTCCAGACACAAATCAAGTATGACTACTTAACCTTCTTTAAGTGTACATATTAAAAATAACTGATATAATTTAGCTTACTTCGATTTACTTGTAAATGGGTGTGGAAAAGGCTGTTTATCAATGCATTTGTTTTGCATCCTTGTTCCTCTGTCCAGTGTTTCATGCACGTGTGTTTGTAAATGTTCATATGGATTTCTATCTATTTATTAAACTAAAATATAGATGGATGGATGGATCAATGAGTAGTAGCTATGACGGACTGCTATTATTCAGTTGTTATCTTATTTAAAAATGTTCTTTATAGAAAAAATCCTATTTATTGTTGTGTTTAATAAGAGGTTTTTGTTTGTAATTTTCTTCCGATTGACAAATAAAATAGTATTTATTTTATTTTGCGTTATTTCAGGACTTGTTACTGTTAGTTTTGAAATTAGACGTTTGTTAATGTGTAGGTTGCCTTTGAAGAGTCTTAGTTAAACCAGTTAATCGTACTGTATAAAAACGTTTTGCACATACTGATATTGTGGCTTATCGTGAAAGATGCGAGCGGTGATGCCAATGGCGGCATATCTAACACCTATATATCTGGTTCATGTGGATTTCCCGACCCTTCGTCGTGCACTGGATGGATGGATAGATGATTAATTGCTATGGCGGACTGCTATGGTTCAGTTCGTAAATTTAGACTTATGGCTATAAGTAATGACACAGGTACTTCCAAGACCAGATGTTCGTGTGACGAGATTGTAAGGTTAATAGACGCAACATTTCGAAGAATGTTCTCCGTGGGAACGAAAAACCTCGCACTGCAAAGCGTTTAGTGTAGCAATGAGCTCAAAAATTATGCCCTAAGCCAATTCATAAAAACGTTTTCCTCCGCAAAGTGAAGGCTGTGGTTACGAAAGAAAACCGCAAAAGCTATTATGATGAATGTGAACGTATCTTGTGGTACTGTTAACAAAATAATAAACAAGAATTTGAAGCTTTTGAAGACTCATAAGGTAAAAGTTCACAAACTTCTAGTCACAAATCAAATTCAACTACCGTTTTCATAAAAAAAAACTGACCAAACATTAACTGGAATCATGGTGACCTTATTCAACTAGGCAGTTGCAATTTATTTATTTCCTTCAGTCTGCTCAAATATCATCTTAGAAGCTAAAGTTCACGTACAGTGGAGGGTCTCAAGAGTTTGTTACCATGTGAAATTGGGTTCAAAGGTTAGCTATAGAAAGTCGAAATGACTATTTTGTCTATTTATTTCAAGTGTTCGTGCAAAGCTACTCAAGGGTTGTCTGTACTAACCCTCCTTGATGTTGAACCGATAGACTAGAGGAAAAGCGGATAGTGAACAGCGCCCACCGCCAACTTTTTGGCTACTTTTATGAACCACGAACTTTCGAATTCATAGTCTGGGCCACTTTAACCACTATTCAATGCCAAACCAAAAGATCTAGGTAATGGTAATGAAATATTTTAGTCCCTTTATCAGGAAAATACTTTAACTTAAGAATTAATAAATTAAAGAATTACTTAAGCATTCAATCTAAAATAAATGAAATCACTCTGAAATATGTTAAAGATATCTCTGCCAAATATAATATCACAGAGAATTTTAACAAAAGGTATTAACACTCATAATTAAACATTATATTATCTTTTTAAAGGGTTAAATGAGCAATTTCTAAAGTTATATAAGAATAGGATGAGAAGAAAGCAATAAAGTATATTCTAGCATTACAGCTGTTGTGCTTTTATAATAGTGATTGCCCATTTGTTATTCTTTATTATTATTTAATATTACTCCACCAGCCTAGAGCAAAAATGGCTGTGAGTATTGTAATAAAACTTGGACATTATTACCAAATACATCATTGAGCATTATGTGAGTTAGTTTTTAAGTTTATTTGATTACCTAGCAAATATCAGTGGTTGTATAACCCTTGACACCCAATCGTTTTATTATAGTCTGTGGTTTATATGGAGCCTCATAATCTATGGAGCTGCATGCAGGCCGTGGATATAACTTAATTTTTATATGGTAGGCATGATACATGTAGCATAGTGATTATTAACTTATTGTTGCAACTGTACTGATGTCGAATATCAGTTGTTTATATATAAGGTTCCTGCCCATTCGGATACTACGATCCTGATAGGATAACCACTGCATGCGTCTAGGCTGACTCCCGCAATAGAAATCTTTAAGCCGTAATTTGAAAGATAACACTAAACTGAGTTTCGAGTATCGGATCGGCAATCACGGTGATGGCTGATGGTAAGTGTCAACACTGCGTGAGTGCGAATTTTGTAGATATTGTAGATAGAGTAGCCATTTTTGAAGCTGACTATAAGGAATGGCAAGAACCGTGCAAGCAGGAGATGGCGAAAATGATGGCGATTCTAGGCGAAATTGAAGCAGAAAGTATATTAATATACTCAATTCATAGTTGTTAATTGACTTGTTTTCGACCTTGTAGAGTGTGTCACTCTAAGAGGAAATCTGGCCAGCTGCAACAAAACCGTGACCGGTCTAACTATGTATGGTCAGCGGAAAGGAGGAAGAGGAATGTGGGAATATTGCAACTATAAGAAATATTCAAAATATTATTTGTACACATATGATATTATATTATGACCCATTGTCTCATATTTGCATTGAATATATATGCCTGCATCTATACACCTTTAAAACTCCATATGGCTATCTATGTATAGGGCTTAAAAAACTATAAAGCCTGTATGTATGTATATATATATATATATATACTAGTCAACATGCATTGCATGTGCATGCACGTATAAAACTCATGCGGTTACAAAATCCAGTCCATGTACTATTCCAGTATAGTTTACCGTTCCAATCCAGTGTGTACAGACTTCTCATGTAGCTACAGGGTATAAATATAATAGGTATGTACATTTTATCAAGTATATACATAACATGTGGTATCTTGATCACCATAAATCATAGTGATCATACATACAGTACCACTAGCAATGATAACATTGTGGCAATGATATCAGGAACAATAGCCATCCAATATGTATGAAGCCAATCCACAGTTTGTCATTGTTTTCCAAGAGAGCATCGTACACCAACTACATATTTCATCAAACTAAACTGTTTCAAATAGGACAGTATTGCTATTATAAAGACTTATGTCCATTATGAGCATAAAAAACTAAAGTTTTGTTTGTAATTAAGCACAAAGCTACACAATGGGCTAACTGTGCTCTGCCCACCACGAGTATCGAAACCCGGATGCTAGCGTTCTAAGTCCGCAGACATACCGCTGTGCCACTGAGGGGGCAAAACTAAAGAAACAGATTATTAAAAATTGTTAATTTAAAAAGGGAGAATAGGGACCTTCAAAAAATTACAGAAACAAAATAGGTAGCTAAAAGTGAAAATGCAATCGCCGAAAAAGTAAACAAACAAGCTTAATGTTTGAGACATGGTGTTGACATTATTTCCTCAAGCTACAAATCCCTATTTTTTTAACTCTATGTCCAAAAGCTGTAATATTTAGGAAAGTTAGAATAAGGATTTGTAGCTTGAGGAAATTATGTTAACACTATGTCTCAAACCTTAAGCTTGTTTGTTAACTTTTCTTTGCAATTGCATTTTCTGTATTTTTTAAGATACTTATCCTCTCTTTTTAAAAGAATTTTTAATAATCTTGTATTAGAGGATGTGGCCTTGAATAACATAAAAGATCATTTTTCTGGTAGTTTATTATTGTATCTACATGTTATCTTGCATGTTTTGTAGGGAATTTTATGTTACATTAAACACGGATAAAAGGTAGATCTACTTCAGACGAACCTAGATTGTAGTTAACTAATTTCTTTATGGGCGTGTGGTTTATTTGATGTCTTTACACATTTTTATCCTAACAATATATATATAGTAAAAACGAAGGACGAACAGAAATACGAAACTTTTGAAACCTCATATTTTTTAGAATATAAGTATGTGGTCATTTATTAACCAGATTATTTCATTCGACATTTTTAATGATAACTCACTGGTTATTGTTTATTTTCATATATTTGTGCAAAGCTATTTGCGCTAGCCCTACTCAATTTTGAACTAATAGACTAGAGGAAAGAAGCTGATCGACACTATTTACCTCTAACTATTGGGTTACTCTTGTCTGACAGAATAGTGGGATTTGACCATCACCCTTATAACTCATGTATGGTCCCAAAGTGCGGAATGCAATTGTTTTTGCGCCAAATGGGTGCGAACATAGGATCTGCAGATCCAAAATCGGGTATGCTAACCACTGGGTCACACTCTGCCCCGAAATAGAATGAATGCTTCCCAAGTAAAATACAAACTGGATCACCTGCCAATTGCTTCTTGAAGCCCCTGCAGTAAGTTTGAAAGTTTATCTTTGCGCTTAACAACAACACAATTTAATCCATTACAAATGCTAACTAATAATATAGAATATGAAATCACTTTAAAATAATAACAGAGAAACAGTGTTAAAGTAATGAAAAAATAGCTCACCTGGGGCATAGTGTTGCCCTGTGTCATGTTTATTTTACTTAGATTAAAAAAAAACAAGTGATTAGAAACAAACATTTTAGAGAGAAATATTGATTAGACACAAAATGAAGTTAATAAGATATTTGTGGGGTTTTATGCCAATCCTCCTTCTGGAGGCCCGGTGTGGCCAGGTGGTTAGGACGCTCGACTCGCAATTTGAGGATCACGGGTTCGAATCCCCGTCCCACCAAACATGCTTGCCCT
>NW_013666226.1:86499-124262 GCF_000517525.1 Limulus polyphemus
ATTCGTATGTTTTTATTTCGTGACTTATCAAATTTATCTGATGATGCTGGAATTTCTACTTAGAAAAATAAATATAGATGGATTAAACGAAGCTTGTGATCTCTTAAAAGAAGTAGCAGCTAAGCACTGATGATTTTTTGTTGAATTATTTACCTTTTTATACCTTCAAACTATTGAGTGCTTATTGGTCACTTTATTAGTGACTGCATTTCTACTAAAAGTACCTAAAATACTAAAAGAGCAATTATTAAATAATTTCCAAAAATGGATTTGATTAAAATTCGTAACTGAATTTTTTTTATTTGATTTTGTCAAGGATTTGATTGGTTGCACTTAAAAAGTAATTGGCACGATTGTTTGCAATATCTAGACGTATAGTATAACTGGTCGAAATGTATTTGGCAACATTCATTTACTTGTAATTTATTGGTTTAAAAATATAAGAACAACAAAAATTAAAAAATATGGCCGTTATAAGTTTATACTTTAGGAAATCCATCGATTGTAATTAATCATGTTCATGTAAAAATGTGTTAAGGATTCACATTAAACATTGGAGAGTTTTGTTTAAAATGAAACCTAGTACGTTATATGTGGCCCACCTTTAATATCACCTGTAAACGAGGAATACAACAAGGACTCAATTAGTAATTTTATTGTTGTTGTTTTCTTTTCTTCTCGCTAGGGAGCCTTTTATCATTGCCTTTGAAAATCAATCTTATCCGTAAGGCCTCCTTTGCACTGTTCTAGATATTAACAACCACTGTCTTTAGCTGATGAAATAAATATCTTTGTAAGGCATGAAGTTTAGCTGAATGTAATTAGTGCTGAAATAATTTATTTATAGATATTTCTCACTTTAAGTCAAAATATATCTCCTGGTCTATGAACATGGTCGTGGCTTAATCGAAAAACCTTTCTTGTCTTTGATTTTTTTGGCAGGATTAATTGTGAACGTAAACTTATGAGGATTTACCTTCGTAATTACTTTATATATATGTACACAAATTAGACGGAACTGAAACTAAAATTAGATAACGGAAACGTACCATTTTATAGTCAACTCTATCTAGAAAAACTGTTATTTTGAAATCAGGTTGTTGTCAGTATGATTTGGTATATACTTAAAGTTTAGAAGCTCTCTCAAAATTTTGATCAGGCGATTCAAGATACTTTGGCTCGTTATGTTTAGAATATTGTTAAAATCGGATTTTCTATACTTGGTATCAGTGGGTTAAACCTTACTTATTTTAAGAAGGAAATATTCAGTTTTTCGTGTTATTATATATATTCAATGGTGAATGACTTCAGATTTTTCTTCTAATCTTCTCGCAGTGAAGGCCGTGTTTTAGATAAAGTAAGTCTGAGGTCTTAAAACGCTAAAAAATAGGGTTTTGATACTCTTGGTAGGAACAGCACAGATAGTCTACAGCGTAGCTTTGTGCTTAATAGCAAATAAAGAACTCATTTTTAATGATTTGTTTGATATACTTTTATTATATTCAATGAATGTTTTTCTGGACACGTTACCGTGATCAATACAAATAGTAATATCTATATTTTTTATATTTGGATCTACCTAGTGTTTTTCTTGTAAGTTCAATACTTTCAAAACATAACACAAAAGCAAGTTATATTTTTTTTAAATGAATCATAATGTTAATGAATTTAAACTTAATCCTGATGATTAAATATAGAAAATGACTTGTATATCTTTAGCCAGTTCTCACGATACTGACGTTCAGTGGAGATTACCTTATGACCCTTAAGTTTGGCTAAAACAAACTAGATTTATAGCTATTGAACAACTGTCCCTATTAAAAATAGGCAATAATGATTGTTATACTTTCTTGTCCAATGAATGAATTTTTAATTGATCGAATTTATATTTATTTTATCATAGCCTGTAACAGATAATCAATATTGATATATTTCTTTTTTTAATGCGAGGTAAAGCGATGCTCTGACATGTTTATGTAACTTTTTTCTGATATTAGCGTAAAGTTTCTATGATATTAGCGTAAAGTTTCTATATAAATACTGGAGTCAATGAAAATTTTTTGATATTTATAAGCATATTGCAGAAAGACAGAAATCTTATTTGGTGTTAGATTTACTTCAAGAATAATCACCGAATAAAATAGGTTCTTAAATCACAACCTTTGGAATAGTTTTTTAATACATGGAAACGTTAAAAAATATTTATTGAAATAGTTTCTTGTTTTCTAATAATCAGTTCTACCGGTCAACAACTCAGGTTGTGTTGGGATGTAACTTTGTAAAGTTGTAGTTTGTTCTGATTGTTTTAGTTGTTTACCAAATAGTTCAAATAAATTGTGTTTAAACCTAGAGTATTACTGGATGTAACTTTGTAAAGTTGTAGTTTGTTCTGATTGTTTTAGTTGTTTACCAAATAGTTCAAATAAATTGTGTTTAAACCTAGAGTATTACTGTGATGTAACTTTGTAAAGTTGTAGTTTGTTCTGATTGTTTTAGTTGTTTACCAAATAGTTTACAGTAATACTCTAGGTTTAAACACAATTTATTTGAACTATTTGGTAAACAACTAAAACAATCAGAACAAACTACAACTTTACAAAGTTACATCTCAGTAATACTCTAGGTTTAAATACAATTTATTTGATGTACTTTGGGTTAAATTGTATATTTACTTGATTTTTAAAATGAGATTTTTTACTTATATACTAAACACTTCAAAATATTAGTCTTTAAATATAATGTGTTAGAGAATTGTAATCCTGTTCTCAGCTGTGTGTTTGCTTCGTTAAAAACAACTGAATATCTCTCCGTTTATCTACTCACTTAACTAGTTATCCGTAGATGCATTAAGCAGTCTATCGTTGTTTATTTGTCTATCTACATTCTTATGTTGTTTTTTATCTGTATCTACCTCTCTATACATATTTTTCTCTTTATCGTTTTGCTTCTCCATCTATAATTTTATCTCTACTAATGTGTGTTAAAGTAAGTAATTTATATTATCTTACAAGAAAAACGAAAAATCTAAATGTTACTACAATAACTACAGCATTGAATTATAAATAAATATAGAGAAAGGTTACTTTATACACATGAATAAACTCGAATTTCAAACCGTTTGACCGCTTTGATTAGATGAACGGTCTCAGTTCGCCATATTGAGGTCTAACTTTCCTACCCCTAAAACATGTTTAATTTTTTAGTTGTTACAATGGCGAATAATAGACAATAAAAGTTATTAAAATGTCGTTACGATACACTATTTCTTTTTTGGATTTTGTCTCATATTTCACGTACTGGACATATTTTTATTTTCATACTCATACATCTTCAGCTTATTTATTACTACTGTCCATCAGAGCACCTTGTATAATAACAATATTTCGATGATACTTACATTTTCACACCATTCTGTTTTTGCTTTATTTTCCCAAGAAAAACATACCACGTTCATCTATAATACCTCCTAACTTACTTAAATTCCACTTATTGCTAAACCGATGTTTTAATAGCATCAATCAAAAAGTAGTGTTTATGTAAACTTCTAGGAAATTAAGCATTAAACCAGTTTTTTGTCTCGTCATTTATATCAATATCCGAGTAATCTACTTTCCAAATTATCACCATATGATTTACATTGTTGTATTTTGTTTTACAAGTTCAATAGAATATTAACGATGGATCTATTCTTTTATTATTATTTACTCATAAAAGCAGGCTTTTTTCTATTTGGCCATCGGTTTATCTTTTCATTCATTCAACTTATTTATCATTTATTTAGCACGCGCAGTTTGCTCTTGGTAACTCTCGTTTGAAAGCTGGGTTAAATTGAAAATAAATATTAATTAACTTTGAGTTTATTCTTATATCTATATATTTATCGATTTTTCAAAAGTTTCACTTATTTCAATGATAATTATGTTTTGCATTTCTTTATTAGGTAAATATTTGAATTATCTGAATTAATTTGACTCTATAATTACGATTAGCTCCAAAATTCCTGTATAATATTCTACTGCATTTAATATACGTGTGTATTGACTGGTGTGAATACCAGAGTTTTTATATTGCACTTACTTGTTTATAAATAAATGTTCACACGCGCTTCTATAGTTTTGTATTATTTCATGAACGAGCTATATTTTTTGCAAAATATCATTTTCAAACAAGAGAACGAGCTTGTGTTTCTTACCCCGCTTGTTTACAGTATACTCGATAATACCTGTTATGCGCTTTCGTTTGACAGATCGGTGAGAAAGTGAAGAAGAAAATTTTAAATGAAGAAAAAACTTTCCGTGCAACATTTATCTATCAAACCACCTGGTTGGTACTCTATTAAATAACAGTAATTGGTTTCTGGATTGAACGAACAACGTACTAATGTATGTGCTTTTCGAGACAGATTTCCTTCAGGGTAGAAGTTCAAATCGAATCTAAAATTAAGTTACATTGTAAGGTCAAGTTAACATTTATCTGGAAGCCTGCCAAGTCTTTATCCCCCCATGTAATCTCCTTAACTAACTAGAGTTACTAGACTAACGAGACATTATGCTGTGCAGCCAACCTTCTGGGGCGTGTAACAACCACCGTTACACGGGTAGCTTACACGCTCTGACCCTCTGGAAGTGTTCCCACAGCCTGGAAGTTTCGTGAGCAAACGTAAAGATTTCCGATAACTCGCCTCTCCTTCTGACTATTGTTACCAGTTTAAGTAGCACTTGGGCTCTGTGTTTGTTTAAGTAAAAGCTTGCTCAGCCTGATCTTGCCGTCGCTAAGCCGCCAGAATTATTGCCACCCTTACCAGCCTACGTGCTGACGTTAGCAAGTAATCCTTCCCCTTTCCTCTATTGACCATGCCAGCATCCCTGGTGCAGCGCGTGGTGTCACGTCTCGTGCGTCTTGTGTTCACTGTGCAAATCATCACACGAAGTTCGACTTCTCTCAATACGTGACCATGCAGCTGTAACTCCATTATCCCCTATGACGTTTCAACTTAGTCGTCTTCTCCTGCTACTTTACTTCTCAATCCTACCGTTTTTTTTATTTTACTTTTCGTTAAGAAAGTAACGCATTATATGATCCTAGTCTCTAGTAATCTTGAACATCATCACAATAGCAGTGAGAGGAGCTGTTAGTAAACACCTGCATTAGACCAGGTATTGAAAATCCGATATGTTTGGATATGAAAAGAAACAGCTACCATTTTGCAACAGAGTAAACCTTTAACATACCTAGCTTTATCATAACATATTAATTTTAAGTCGTATAAAGGTAAAACTTATCACATTATAAACGATGCTGTGTTTTCACATATTACATGTCGCAAACCTTACATAATAAAGTAGACATAATAATAGATATTTAGATTTGGGTTTTTATCAAAGTTATTCTTATTTATGTACACGTTAAAAGGGAAAAGTGTTAAATATGGTAGGATCAAAAGTCTCTATAGCTTTAATACGAAGGCATGTTAGTAGACAACTGCTTGTTTTTAGACTAATACGTTTTACAATAATTATGAAATAAGAGTTCCTAAGTAACTTTTAGAAAACTTAATACGATAAAATAGAAATTGCACATGTTCAATAATGTACTAAAAGTATGTATTATAGTTGCCCCTAAGGCAGGATTAAACGGTATTAACTTCACGATGGATCTAGCTGTGAATATATTTTAAGGTACATTATCTATGTACACTCTAATAAACAGTTAAAGTAAAACTGTGAATGATAACATATTAGTAAAGAAAAGTTAAAATCACTGTCATAAAATAATGTAAAGAACCACTCTCAACTAATATTTATGTAAATCGGGTTGCTGATCTTAAATTAATGGTTATTTAGTGTACGGTGAGAAATGAATTTTTTCTGGTCGAGGTAGTTTTACATCTTTACAGATCTTGACATTTCACTTCAGTATGGAGTGTGGCTAACAAAAGCAACTTGGCATACACATTACGTGCTGAAAATTGATGTTGATAAGGTCCTGAGGTACCAGTCATCTAAAAGAGCTTTTCCTAGGGTATCCTTAGTACATAGATGCGAGGAGTCTCTAAAAACAGTACCACATATAGACAGAGATGCCGTTAGGGTGATTGTATCAGCACAAAGGGTCGTACGATGTCGTCCCTATCATATGTGACATTAATGGCACCATTCCTCAACACGTAAAGGTCAGTAGCTCTACGAATGTTTATTTCTGCCCACTCAGTATTTCCACTGCTACCATATGCGTCAGGTTTATACATAAAGATGAGGTTGGATCTGTTATACGGCTTCATGGTGAGCACGATTTATCTGTAAATGAGAATTAATCCGTGTGTATTTGGTCCACTAAATATGTTCTTGGCACCATTTCATGCGAGTTGCAATTTTTTGCCTTGATGTGAACAGAGTGCACCTACATGGGCATTTGCCATAAAGACCGACTTTGTGAAATATGTCTCTTCCGACATGGCATCAAAATACGACTACGAACAGTTGATTCAATCTCAGAGCAAACACCTTATTGCTATCTCGAGCCAGAATTGGTAGCTAACTATGCTCAGTCTTGTCCAGATGTTTGAATAACTTTACTATTGGTTTGAATGCAGTTCAACATTATTATAATGGCACTTTGAGACACCAATAGCTACTCCATAAAAGTTCTCTATGATTGGTTAACTCCCATTCCTCCGATGTCTCCACATGGGTGAAATATTCAGATCTTTCCTCTCTAGTGTACTCGTGCCACAGTTTATGAACGATCTGGATCACTTTATTCTCTGTTACAATTGAAACAAGACCGCTATATTCAGCATGGACTGAATGAATGATCACTTGCATTTCAAATCACCGACTGATCATCAGGCGCTTGACTTGTATAACAATGAGGTGGTGATGAACATTATTTTATATTAATGGATTTACCTTGCATTAGTTAACATATAGTAAATTCTGATTATTCTTCAGTTGTTCTTTGTTAGTTGTGTGAGAGGTATGAGTGCATATTTATCCGTAACAATAAGCCTTTCCAACGGATTTACTTACCTTGACCTTATAAATGAGTATTTGAGATGTGACTGTACTATCGCTATTCAGTATTCTGACATTTATGAACTGTTTTTGTTTTTTGTTCCTATATTGACCACTTCAGTAGATTTTACACGTTAGCTGTATTAGTGACATGAGAGCATGTTAACTATTACCAAGGATTTTATCCATATCAAACTAACCATTGGGTTTTACGCATGTGTCTTTTGATAATATATGCACATATTGATCATGGATATTGTTATACCTGATAGTAACATTTTTATATTAATACTTTTAGCTTGTATTACCCTATTGTTGAACATTTCTGTATTGATCCTACAAATACATTTACAAGTGTTTACCTCATAAAGACACTCTAGCAGTAAGACTTATAACAATTAAGTTCATAAATGTAACAGTACTATGCTAAGTTTATGCTTGAAAACCTGACTATTGTTATAACAATACTTAGTCACTAATGATGTTTTAAGACAGATAGCGTGATGTAGCGAATGGATTAAATTCCACTCAGAACATTTTATTTCACAGATTTAGCTTAAAAGAGTGCATATTATGTAATTTATGTAACCTTTTACCACTTGATTAAATGAACTATCCTGGACTAATGTTCATTAGCGCCTTTCAGCTGTTCAACACGAAAGAGGCCCCAGAAAACCTCGGTTTAAAGACCATCGACACCGACCTGATCCTACCAAAGGACTGACCAGTGCTGGAACTACAACCTTTGGATCCAAACTACGTCATCCTTTCGAGATGAGTAAGCTTCCGACTTCTCTAGCGGCCTCCGTAGGAGTTCCGAGCTCCCAACCTTCTATGATGTTTAGCCCAGGAGAAGATATCCCCGCGGCTCCGTCGTCAGCCTTTCTCGGGGCTGCATCGCCGGGCCTGCTGCAGATGTTGCTCAACGCCGAGAAGTCCCAGGAGTTCATGTGGAATACAGTCCGACTGAACTCCGCTCTTGCGTGTACTAACTCAAGTTTCAACTTAGGTTCCATACTGGCTACCACTCGAGCTGACGGCCTCCCTTCGCTTCCAGCCCCACCTCCTTTTTTCTACCCAACCTCCTGTCCCGCCTCCTGCGCCAGCGGGGAGAACCACTTCCGCAGCTCTCTTGGGGTCCTTCCCGCACTCCTGCCTGCCACTTCCACTGTCACGTCCGCCGGTCAAATAGAATCTGTACAAGAAGTGACAGCTCGATTACTGTTCATGGTCATCCGCTGGGTCAAGTGTCTCCCTACTTTTCAGACGCTCAGCAAAAGTGACCAGGTAGGCTGATGATGTGGTAGAATCTTTCAAAACAAAAAATAAACTGAAAGAAAAAAAAAAGATGAAAGATAACTACATTTCAAAGATATTATAAATTGTAAACAATCTTAACGCAACTTGGCTAGGCTATGTTTTAATATTTTTTTTAAATATCAAAACTTATAACCAAAATGCTAAGAACTATAAACAATTTTCACGGACTAAAGTTCAACAAAAATAATTGAAAACAAAAAAACGGGTACTTCTTGCCTGACTGCTTTAATGGGTCAGAGATATGTTTATTGACTTGCCGTATCAAAATATGGAGTGGATTTCTCACGGTAATCAAAGTACAGGTAGCTTAGTGTGCAGCTTTGCGCTAAAACAACAACAGTTATAGCCTGATCATTTTACAAGAAAGTAGCATTCTTTGATGGTCGAAAGTAGGGATACATACATGTATCCACACAGAATCACATTGTATTCGTCTAAAATATTCTTCTATCCAATTCAATTTTACATTATTTCATCCCAGGCTGTCATGCCGTAATGTTACATATCTGTCGACAATATAAAAGTCCAACAATACTTCACACAACGTAGCGATAAATAATGGAATACCCATAGCTGTTACTATAATGATCTGAGTCGTTATTACCTCAGCTATAACATGTGACACAACAGAATACCATATCTAAGTGACCAATAGCTCTTTATTTACAGTTAGTATGGTCAACTCCTTCTGTTTATTGTACATTTTATATCTGTTCCAAAGCTCGTAGAAGGTGTTCTAATAATTCAAAGAACATATGAGTGAGAGCAAGGAAGAATTTACCTTGATAATACTTATTAAGAAATCTTTACAAAGTATAGAGAGATAATCCAGTCTAGCCAAAATCTTCGTTTTTAATACAATTTGAATACAAAATAAATGTTTAGTTAAAAACTAAAGGTCGCAACACAACTATCACACAAACAGAGAATAGTTAACAATCGTTAAATATCCTACACTCTTATGTTTTACTATACAATATATTCCTTTTCATTAAAAAATAAAAACAAATCAAGGCTTCAACAGTTAATGGAAGCAGAAGAAATGGCTTTGAACGGATATTAAATATTCTCTACTTTCTATTGTCTCAAATAGTTATGAAATATGCAAATAAATTGTTTTATTTGTGTGCACCTCGTTATATAACTCAAGCGCATAACAATCAGTTAAGGGAGATGACCAATTAACACGGAGCCAACAATAATTAAAAAAAAAGCTAAGCAGAAAAACAAAATTGTTCTATTATAATAAAATTCATAAAGACTATTTAGTAAACAGATCTTACAGGTATTTATTTATCATTGCAGTTCATGAACAACAACTTACTCATATTTTCTTAGAGTTATTTTTTCTAACCTTAAGTTTAATAAATTATTCTTATTAATGTTTAACTCATGTTCGTTATACAATTAATAAAGCCAACTGTTACAGCTTTTAGTCTTATAACTAATGAACAACTATTGCAGGTTTTCTGTTTTAATGCTTAGCACTGCATTAAAAAACAGCTGCTGTAGATTTCAGTTTCATTTATTTTTCTTAGCATAGTAATTAATAAACAAATCTTACAAGTATTCTGTTCGAGTTTTTGTCGCATTACAATCAATAAACAACTCTTTCAGGATCTCTGTTCCAGTTCGTTTTTCTTAACTTTACATTAAAAAACTATTTTCCCTTTAATGTATTTTTCTTAGGGTTACAATTAATAAATAGGTTTTTCTGCTACATTTCTATTCCTTAACATTTTAATTAATAAAAATTTCTATTAGGTTCATTTTTCTTAACATTACTTTTAATAAACTAATCTTATTTGTGTACTGTTCGATTTCATATTTTTAGCCATACCATTAATAAACAACTCTTGCAGGTTCTCTGTTCCACTGCTTAGTACTGCAATTACTAAACAAGTTTAGCATATTTTCTGCTTTCTTTGCATTATAATTAATAAACAACTCTTGCAGGTTTCCTGTTATAGCATTATGGTATATAAACCTATTATGCGTTTCTGTTTTCTTATAATATTATATTAGTTATTCTTTGTTCTACATATGTGCAGGTTTAACATAACGTGTGCTCGAGAAAAAACGTTCACTTGATTTCGTTCCAGCTACTCTTGTTTTCAAGTGGTCAGCATCTACTCTGATGAGAGGAGAAGGAGGATATACTTGCAACACTGCAAGTTGTGTAAGGTCATCAACGGCAATGTCCTTCAGGCGATTTCTACCGCACCTATTTTGCAATGAAAATTATGGTAGAACTAGTCGCTCTGTGTAAATGTGAACTAAGGAACATTGGAGTTATACAGTCTGGAATAAGACTTTGCAGAAGCGGTTGCAAAAATCCAGAAACAGTGGGTGTCTCTTGTAAGGAAAATAAAGTACACATACTGCGTTTGTGTTTAAGGTGATAATAGAGATTGGCCATTGTGCATTTCATTTTTTGTTGAATCTCATTATCTCACTTGAAATCACAAGTCAGTTAGTAAGAGTTTTAAAATTACTTACTTTCTGATATCTCGACCAAATGGGCCTATCCAATAGCTCAAAAATTTACCAAACAGTGGATAGATAGTAGAAAATGTTGATGCGCCTACTGGAAGATATTGTTATTGTGGAGTTTATTATATCTGCTGAAGTGTGTATTGCCCTATACTTTAGTTAAATCTTTCGCAACTAGAAGGACTTATGACCAAGAGGGATGGTTGATCTCTGAGGAAAGGTGGTTGATTGAACGAGTTGTTGGGTCTAGGAAAAATCCTCTCCTGGATATGGGGCTTCTGACAATGCTACAAGGTCCATGATTTCTAACTAACTACATCTGAAAACTCAGAAAGAAGAACTGCCAATTCCTTGTGCACCCAGAATGGCAGCTCAAGATCAAAATTACTGAATATCATCATTGTGGTGTGGCATCTAGTGAACTTGAGACTAGGTGGAGTGGTGTGTATAGAGTCTCCATATTTACACCATCCAGAGTATTATAACTCCAGCTCTAGTTGAAGTTACCAATAATATTGGAGAGAAACTTAAGGTGCCATTAGGGGAATCTGCCAACCAGAGATATCTCACCAATAGATGGGATGGTAGGTACCTCATGGCGAAGTGATTGTATCATGGAGAATTGATAAGCCTCCTTAGCTGGAAGGTATACTTCCAAGATAACTGTGGACCATAGAGAAACTTGGGGTCGATCAGAACCAGTGGAAAGCTGCCAAGCACCTGCCATCATTCTACCACCCTATAACAGGGGTTTACGTACTGCTTATCAGAGTGTTGGAGTCTTTCAGAATTCCTCTCACACCGTACAAACAATTTTGAGGACATGTCAGTGAGATGGTAGTCAGGAAGTCAGGAAAGAGAGCATATGGCCATGATCATTGTTCTCATGAGTGAGGGGAACAGAACACCCTGCCAACATTTAAGGGAAGAGCAAAGGAAAATTTTAACAATTTTCCAAAGAATTATAGGGAGATAACTGCATTTAATGGCTGAACTCTAGAACAGATCTTAGAACACCTGGTTATGAGTTGAGGCCCTCTGACCCAAGACTCCATTGAGCACTTAAATGAAGAACAACATTGAAACTGCAAGCTAGAAGCTTAACCTAGGGGAAAATGGACCAATCCATCGGGTCAAATTTAAGACTAAGAAGAGGGAAACCATGTAAATTACACCCAGTCGTCTGTGTTTCCTTCACACAGTGATGGATCCTCTGGGCTGCCATTCTGAGTGCACCGGATATTGGCAGTTCTTTTCTTGAGTTATCATTTGTAGTTAGTTAGATGTCATCGACCTTTGCAATATTCTCAAACGTCCCACATCCAGGAGAGGACTTTCCTTAGATCCAACAACTCGCTCAGACAACCAATTCTCCTTCTTGATCAGGAGAAGATCCTTGTGGATAAATTTATGGAAGAGCTATCCAAGGAGACAGTACAATATTAACTGGAGACGAGAGATCTTCTCACCCTTACTGAGGCACTTTTTGTCACAAAGTAATGCAAAGTGGTAACTCAGAGTCAGTTACAAGAGAGGGAGAAGTTTAAAGTAGTAGCTGCAGTGATTCTGCCACAGACCATCCTATCCAAGCACCCACATCACGCAAGGTTCAAATGTAGCTTATAGTCAACGAACAACCCATGCATCCCAGCATTGCAATTCAACAACACATGTATCCAGTGAACAGGGATGGATATCCCAGTACTCTCATGGTTTGTATTTCGTAACGTATAATACTGATTCCTCCACCATGGTGTTATCTAAGAGGGGAAAAGAAAAGTACATGTTTTGCCTGTGGAGCATTAGGTCACTTTCAAGTGAGCTGCCCATACATTGTCGAGCAGCGAGGGAGATGAGGCTGTTGGTTTTGACCAATGATGGCAAAGGTATAGGAAACCAATATCAGTCAGTGAATACTACTTTTACAGCTCTGGGAAACTAGAAAAGCCCAAGTCAGCCCTGGCCACATAGAAAAGTGTAACAAACAAGTTGCAGTAAAACCCACGGTAGTCAATACAACTCACACAGACCTGAATGGCTCTCGTTATGTGTATGTGCGAGTAGAAGAGTGAGAGGTCGAATTCCTGGATGATACAGGACCAGCCAGAACACTGGTATATCTCACAGTATATCAGCCACTCTGAGCAAAACCACCACTCAGATTAGTTCACACATATTCCATTCTAGCAAATGGAAATAAACTAAAATGGTATTTCACTAGATGAAACATGAAATTGGGAAAATTGGTGATTTTTATGCACAGAAGTAGAATTTTTCAGTCTTATTGTGGGTAGTGAGGAAATCTCCACAGCTTAAGCTAAAAGAATAGTGATGCGAGATTGGCGTCAACCTGTGACCAAACAAGAAGTTAAAATCTTCCTTGATTTCTCTTCATATTACTGACAGCTCTTATAAGGCACAGACACATATCAGATGGAATGAGGAATGCAGGCAAGCTGACTAGTCTCTTAAGTGTGCTTTAGTAGCAACCCTGGTTTTGACATATCCATAAGAGAATTGTGAATTCTGCTAGACACTGGCATCAGTGGTGATGGAATCATAATAGTGTTATTGCAGTTGCAGGATGGTGCAAAACGAATAATTACATATGTTAGTCACATGATCGTGGCTTGAAATGCTGATACTGTCTGAGAAACAAAGAACTGCTTGTAGTTGTTGTTTTTGTGAAACACTTTTCGCCCTATTTTTATGGCAGAAAGTTCACTGTTTAAGTGACTTATGCATTATTCAAAGGGCTGATGAACTATAAAAACACTGAAGGGATGACATCATACTAGATAACAACATTGCATGGGTATGATTTAATCATACATTATCACATGGCCCCACAACAAGGATAAACAGGCAGATTGTCCTGCTGAATATAGAAACTATGTCCATATGTCCATTCTTTGAATGCTCTGATCCTGGGCACCTTGTAGGAGTGAAACCATTTCTGCTACAAACAATAACAATTCATACAGTGAGAGTTTTTATTAGTGGGTGGATGCCACAGTTAATCCTATAGGAAGAGAAACTGAAAGACCTTAGCATGAACACTCCTTTCCATGTAACAAAGAAAGTATGACATGCTCAGACTGAAGACCACGGCATATGGCACTTGTATGGTCAGTTACGAGTGCGGGAATTGTGCTCTACCATTGTTGTCAAACACCTGGCAGTGTTTCATAACCTGCACTACAGCTAATGGTCCTCAAAGCTATGAAGCATGAGATTTTACAGACTTTGCATACACAAAAACTGAAAGGCATCAATGTTTTACGTGAACTTGTCCTAATATTCAGCACTGGCTCTTCTAGCTTCAGCGTTGACGCGAACATTGTATTGTGTGTGTGCCACTCAGAGGAAGAAAACTAACAGAACAGATTGAAGTACAGCAAATAGTCCTGGATATTACTGATCTACTCCCAGAGATGGTAAGAGGTCACTCATATATATATATATATACTCATGATCACTGATTGACTTAAAAAAGTGGTTTGAGGTTTATCCATTGGTTAGTAGATTTGCACAGTCCATGGCTGATGCACTGCAGAGCACCATATAGCTTGGTTCAGTACAACTGAAGTGATCCATCTGGGTCAGAGAGCTATTTTTAACAGCCAACTGTTCTCTGAGTTGTGTAAAGTGTTTGGTGTGGTGAAGACGTGCACATCACCTTATGAATCACAGTCTGATGGTTTAGTAGAATGAGTGATAAAGACTAACAAGCATATGATTACTAAGTTTGTAACCCTGACCAAAATGACTGGGACAAACACCTACACTAAGTCATGATGGCAGTTAACAAGATTATGACACTTATGATATACAACATTGTTTATTACAAAAAGGGGACATGATGGCATACTGCACAACTGAACAGAGATCAACAGGTTATTTGTCGATTATGCTACTGCTCCACTGAGAAATATTGCTCTCTGTAGACATGATGCATGGTCCTCTACCTAGAGCAGACATCCCACAATGCCCACAAGAATATGTTGCATGGTTAAGGTCTGCATTAGTTGTTGTGCACATCAACAGATAGGAAAGGCTGCCATATAACAGAAAAAGGTGCTGCTCAGCTCTTTTCTCCTTATCTTTAGGGTCATGGCGACATAAAACAGTGGCTTCATCCTCATATGACTCGACTACCTCCTTTTCTGACCCTCAGGCAAGCAAGTTCATCAGAGGTTTATTGGTAACGTAAAAATGCTGCTGATCATTGGGTATTATACATTTGGTGCACCCCCTTGACTGATGTAACTTATATGTTAATGGACCAACTCATTCGAATACAAGATGAGACCCTGTCCAACCATAGCAAAAAGACTACTACTCTGTAGGTACATACCACAGCCACACCTAGTCTTCACTTTGGTACATTTGTTCTTTCATTGTCTTATCAAGAATTTGACTGGCTGTCGACTGAGGAAGTAATGGATAAGTAAGTGAGGCCTAGCTCCGATAGTTCAGAAACTATCAATGAGGACCTCCTACTTGATATGACTGGGATTAAACCCAATCATTGGCGGCTAAGACACTGATGGGCCTCTGACTGAAAGGAAACGGCAGTTCTTGCTTTCCAAGCTATCAGGTGATGCTCATCTTTAAATGTATATGCTACGTTGTGTAATTTCAACTTGATTGTAACAAAGCTAGAATGTTTTGTCTATCCCAAGATTACCAAACCAAAATGACTTTGTGACTCTACTTTCACAGTTATTGAGTAGAGTTTCACTATAAGAGCTATATGTAGGATATCAGATGATAGCTGCTTGATTAATTTTAGAATGACTGGTACCAGTAAATGTAATATACCTTGTACATCAATAGTTTAAAGTTCAAAAGATTAGTTGAAAGGGCTTTGTGACTTTTGTTTTCTAAGCTATCAAGTGATTGCTTTCCAAGGCAGAAGGGTTTCAGGAGAATCATTCACCTCATTTTGCTGAATGGCAAGTAGCACTTTGGAGAATACTACACAATATTCAACAGTTGTTTTCTGTTACATCTAAAGGGCATATAACTACTCAATATGTAGTGAGGGAGTTGTGTTTCGTCAATGTGTGTGTTAATATATACTATAGTAATAGCACGAATATTAATACGTCTTGGAATAATTTTAGTTTGAAAAGTCTTGACTTCGCTGAATTTTTTTCAGTGATTATTTATTTTATAAAGCCTGAAAAGAAAGACAAATACGAGTTTGATGGCTCACAGGTTGCAGTACCTTTACATGACCATAGCTAACAAGCATTAGCTTTGGAAAGTAACACAAGTTAATTATGAAGTCGTTTGAGCAGGAGCTGGTGCAGCCTGTTGAAAGCTATTAATGTATGTGATGATGTATAATGGAAATATGTGTATATGATAATATATATCTTAATAAATGCATGTGAGTTGTCCCATATATGTACACCAAGTTTATATTTATTATATACAAGCTACTTTTTTGCGAATTTCAAATAATACCACTAATCTATGCCTTCTGAGACATTTCAGTTTGATGCAATCAAAATGTCTTGCACCTCTCTTACAGAAAAACAAAAGATAAATCTCAGACATAGTGTGATCCTCTTGGTTACTCTTGAAAATTCACTTTCTTCCAAATATTTCAATGTTGAAATTGAAATATTATCTCACAAATATTAGAAAATAACATGTATTGTATCTTCGAAGAATATCTGATAGGTCAGTTATCATAGTTAACTTAATATCACAGCCTTAACATTCAGATCAAATCCTTTATTTCCATTCATATGTTACTTAATAGTTAAACTTATTATGTAATTGATGTATTCATGTTTTACAACATTCATGAATGACTTCATATAATATTCATGGGAAGTCGAGTTACTTGCCAAGCGGGAGGTTCTGAATGTAGGTTTGGTCATCATAATTTTGTTCTTCTATAGTAGTTTAGAGTAATGAAAGTTTAGCACACTAATGAATTAAATAATACTGACTAGCCAAGTTCCAAGTTGTTTTAGAAGTTGAACTTAAATAGTCAAAACTGAAAATACAAGGTTGATGAATTCCAATTTGTCAAAAGGTCAGTTAGGAGCGTAGCATGAAAAAGGGTTATTATCATACGGTTACAATCATTATTCCCACTCTTAAAACCAAATTTTGAGGCTGAGTAACTAATGAATTATTTTCGTTAAGTGACTCTTTGATCAAGATATATTGCTTTCTTTACCATCTGGTTGTTACTTAAAAACATCAGATTCTAGTAGGAAAGGACTGGACACAATCCTTCAAAAATTGGATCGTACACACATATGCTGACTTGAGTTAGTTGAGGATAACTCGTATTTTGACCATTAGTACCCAATGATGTTTTCATTGCATTTCCTGAGGGACCCTCTTTCTTAGGGTGTTACTTTATACTTTTACCTAGTACTTATACAGCCTGCATATTCGTGCATTTTATATTGCACCTGGTTCTAAAACAATTTAGAAAATGTTCAGAAAACTGCATGCTTTTATAAATATTTCAATCTGCGTGATTGAAAGTATTATATTACAGCCAAATAAAACACTAGGTCATAGTTTCCAGGATCCTGAGGAAACTTCATCTGGTGAGTGTTTGGTCCTGTGGTATTTGCAGGAGACTTTGGAGTCAGCTCGACAACCAACTCACCAAGATGTCGCATGTCTGATGCATCAGACAGCAATGCATTTTTATACATAAGTTCTGTTGGGTGGAAGATAAGACCAGTTCCAAGTATATTTTGGTAAGCACCCCATATCCTCAGCTTTATGCCTTTTGAACTGAGCTTAACGGTGGCTCAACCATCCCCATCACCTGCTACAGTATCGCCAGTTAAGAAGGAGAAATGTTAGATGCCTCGTCATTAGAACCTTTACTGAGGTTCTTCAATGGGCATAAGCACTATATTTGCACTCTCCATTAGTGGGACATCCTAAAACCTAAGAAGACTTTCCCAAATTTAAAGCCACCTAAACAAGCGACCAAATGCCTATAAAGCATGGCAAGGTGTCCTTTAATGCTTGACAGGCACCACTGCCAATAGTGACGGTGATCCCAGTAAACAACACAATGCCTGCTGTGATTTTGATGCTTGCACCAGTTCCACCACCACCAAGGATGATGGATACTTTTACAATCAGCAAAGAACATCACTGGAATCAAGTGACTGCATTTGCAGTGAAGATTGGGATACCAAACACCAAAGAGTTTCCAACAAAATGGTCAAGAGAATTGCCTCAACTGCAGCTGATTTTCGACCTGCCAATGACCCTACCCATCAGCATCACCGTAGTCCTGATTGTGATGCCAATCCAGATCATGAAGCAGCAGTGACTAAATGGTTGAAGGCATAGGCCTTATAAAACCAGAAAGTTGATCATATTTTGTGGTGCTCAATGCCACATTCGCAGTTATAGGAAATTGTTTAATAGTCAAACCTTAGCCCAGACCAAAGGTATTATCAGAGATAAGATAACAGCCAATCAGAAATCAACAGCCACTTTAGAGGACCTACTATTGGAACTGAAATAATTATAAGGAAAGTTTGGCTTCACAGCTGCTGTTGAATTAAGCGAAAGGTGAATTTTGCTATGTATTGCACATATGGGTTTTTCCTGTATTTTGAATTTAAAGATATGTTATTTTTCAAGGTAAGAGTGTTTATTTAGTGTTTTAGCTCATTTCTTCTTTTACTTTAGTAAAGAGCTCCTACTCGACCTGTTTGCTACATTTTGTAAGAGGATTTCATTTTGTATAGTGATCTGATTTTCTTACGAAGGGTTACTGTGATTGTATTTATCATTTTATGGCAGTACTTTATGTAAATTATTGTTAAAGGGTCTGTATTGATTTATTTTGTATCTACATCATGTGTTACACTACCATATCCTAAATGGGGGGAAGTTAACCAGTGTTAAAGGATTTGACTTGCAGATTTTATTTTCAAAGTGAAATATTTTATGTAGTTTTTTGAAGGGTTTTTATGACATTTATTTGTTAGTAATTATTCTGAATTTGTTATTTATTTTGCATGTGTTCAAAATTTACATAACACATTATCGAGAAAGCTGTTTAGTTGATTTCATTCTAGATGCCTTTATTTCTTTGTTCTTGAGTTGATAAACCTGTTCTGTCCAGGTTGTTGTTATTGTTTTTTTCTGCAATACTGAACATTGTGCAAGGTTTACAACAGCAGTGTTCTTCAATGGTTATGTCTTTGTCCTTGTCTTAATGAGAATGAACAGTCATGTGGATAGTGCTAGTTGTACCATTTCCTGAAAACTAAAAAAAAAGCACATTGAACTTAAACCATCTGGAAAAAGATCTTGAAAGAGAATCAACTGCAAGCATCACATTAAAAAACAACAGTCCCGTGTCAGGAAAAGAAAGCACACCCACTGTGTTTGTGTTTAGAGTGATTGTTCATTTTATATTTCCGTTTATGTCACCTTATTATTCCATTTAACATCACGATTCAGCTAATAATAGAGATTCAGCATTATTTCACGATCCAGATCTTGACCGAAACTCCAGTTATTAAGCGTACCAATCCAATAGCTCGAAGATTAACCTAGTTTGTCTAAATTATAAATATACTAGAGCATTACCATTAATAAATAATTATTGTAGGTCTTCTGTTCCAATTCGTTTTCTTAGCATAATATATATATATATATATATACTGCAGACTTTATAGTAGTATTTTTTCCTTATATTTATCATTAATAAACAACTATTACACATTTTTCGTTCCAGTTATTTACCTTGACCTTATAATTAATGAAAACAGTTATTATAGGTTTTTTATTCATGTTTTCTTTTCTTGTTACAGTTAATATATACAACTCTTACAGGTGTTATTCTCGACTTCGTTTTCGTAGTTTCTCTTCATTTTTTCTTTCTTATTACTACAATTCATAAATCAGTCGTTCGAATTTTATTTTCGGGTTCTTTATTCTTCGCATTGTAATTGATAAAAAAGTTCTTACAGGTTTTAAGGAAAAACAGAAAAATATTATCTTAATCGCTGCATACTAAGACTGAGTTGTATTTAGTATCTTAGTAACAACTTATATATATATATATATAGTCATTTAGGCCTCAGTATTTTACTGTTTGTTTTACAGTTATTACTTATCGAATACACGAATTTAAAACAGCTGTTTTGTGGAAGCTCATACAATTTTAAAAGTGATAAAAATATCCTAATTTCTTCTCTCGAATTCTTCTAATGTACTATTTTATTTTAAAAAAACTGAACATTCTACCTGCTAATTGCAACGTTTCGTTGAGATACAAATACATGTAAAGCATTTTAAATGCTGGATGTAAAGGATTTTATTCTTATTTACTCTCTACATTTCTGTTCTTGTGTGATAATATAAAGTTCTAAGCTTTATGAGCTTATCCATGTTATTGTTTTCTCTAAAACATTTTTGTTTATTTGCCTTTATAATTTTTGTAGTTGCCAACGATGTTGATTCTTCTCCATCACAATGATAAAAGTATACTTTAGTCAGAATAAATTACCTTGTAAATATTAATAAGGATGCTAGATCCGGCTGAAACAGTAAAAGATGGTTTCATTCTTGAACTTTTCAGTTAAGTAAATAAATATATTAAATGATGTGCTAAAAAGATTGTCATAGAAGTGAAAGATACAATGAAAAAAACGGTAGCTTATGCTTACCTTATCAACGTTAAAATAACTTTTGCTAATATTGACAATAGCTTAACATATAACTTATAAAAGTATTCATATAAAATTTTTACTTTTCTCTTGTGAGGTTTATTCTGTGCTGCTGGGTTCCTCGATGCATAAAATCAAACAATTTAGTACCTTCTAATATAGCTCTTATCAAAACATAGTTTGTAATCCCTCGGGGATATATTATATGTGTATACACTACATATTCGTGATTATCGATGTTTCTTTTTCTCCGTGACTGTATTTCTGAAAAGATATTTGCATATTTCGACCTAAAATAAACCAAAAATATAATATAATATATATATATATATATACGTACATACATAAATTACCATGCCAACTCTAAATCAAGATTTCTTTTATAAAGCAACTAAAAAATTTCAGTTGGTTTTAAGGTAGATATAAAATTCTATTAAACTCGTAATATTTAAGCAAGCAGTAAATTTAAAGTCGAATTGTTTGTCGTTGTTTCTTTGTAACCGTGTTTCTGTTTCAGTATTACATAAGATGTCATGATTCTGAACACTTGCAAGAGTAGAAAGAGTCGTGGTATCGCAAACAAAACAAATTCTAGCATTTTAAGTATGATCTGTTCTGCCATATTTTAGATAAATAAAAAGAAAGTTGATCTTTGTTAGGCTATCTGTAGCTGTAAACCCTTACTAACTAATTTTGAGTTATAGACTGAAAAGCGTGGAAATAGTGATATACCTGATCAGCCACTGCGTTACCTATCATTTTATCCGAATGTTTAAATAGATAGAAGCTCCTCATATAAAAACAGCTTTAGTCGGGGCGAGAGTGGCGGTCTGGTTAAGGTAACGGATTATAGATGTGCGGATCTTCTGTTCGCATCCCATTACTTCAAGAAAAAAAAAAGTCGCAATCCGCACTTTGCGGTTGTGGGTACAGTATAAGGGTGACAGTCAAATTCTTCTATTCGGTAACACAGGAGTAGTCCAACAGTTTGCGGTGGACATTGTAAACTAACTCCCTTCTATCGAGTCTGTTAATTCAAAATTAGAGACGCCTAATATAGATAGCTTTACACAGCTTTGGCAACTCAAACCAGTTTCTGATTTATTACTATCGACGATTTCCCGAAATCAGTCTCTCTCATTATAGGACAGAAAGCTAGAATTTTTGACTCACACATATTACCGTTAATGATTTCTCGATATCAATATCTCTCATTACAAGACAGAAAGCTAGAATTTGTGACTCACACATATTACTGTCAATGATTTCTCGACATCAATATCTCTCATTAGAAGACAGAAAGCTAGAATCTGTGACTCACACATATTACTGTCAATGATTTCTCGACATCAATATCTCTCATTAGAAGACAGAAAGCTAGAATCTGTGACTCACACATATTACTGTCAATGATTTCTCGACATCAATATCTCTCATTAGAAGACAGAAAGCTAGAATCTGTGACTTACACATATTACTGTCAATGATTTCTCGTGAGAGCATTATAAGAGTAACAGTCAAATCTTTCTATTTGATAACAATAGCCTAAGAATTAGCGGTGAGTGTTGTTTACTAGCTGCATTCATCTAGTTTATCAGCTTAAAATAAATGCAGAAAGCTTTTGTTGTTTGCGCGAATATCCGAAAGAAGCCAGACCCAGTATTATAAAGATCAACAGCTTGAGAGTAAAGGAATGTCCTTTAACAAATATGTTTGTTTGTTGATCTTTAGGTCATATTACTGGAAGAGTCATGGAAGGACCTGTTTTTACTGAATATGGCGCAGTGGTCAGTTACATCGGATATTTTATCCACTTTGCCCGGGCCTAAACTGACCGCACTTCGGACAGGTTCCGATCCAAAACCTGGTGAGCTCCAATCACAACATGCTTCTGACGTACACTACATCCAAGATGTCATGAGACGATACCGTCAGTTGTCGCCAGATTTTACTGAGTGTAGCTGTTTGAAAGCAATTGTGTTGTTTAAACCAGGTACTAAGCTTTTATTTCAATACTTAATATACATTAAGTTTCATATCTGGACTAAACTTACAGATTGTTATTATCCCAGTATTCTATGCCTGTTTTCAATAGTGACAACAGCTTAGTACTTATGAATTATAGAACCATTTATGGGAAATACATAAATAGAAAGTCAGTAACCGTTTTAAAAACAAATTGGTTGCAAATAAGTACGGTAAGTATAGCACTAACAACTATAGCTCTGTTTTAATGAACAACCGAATATCGTTTTGCCTTAACTAAATGCTAATTTACTAATGTTACCTTCACCGTACGTTTACTTTATTGTTAATAAATCCTAGCTTGCTATTGTCATATTACCATTCGTGTGTTTATTGTTAACACTTACTAAGTTGTTATGTTTATTATAACATTATTCCAATTAAATATTAATGAATATCATGTCCGTTATTTCGAAGCTCTGTGTATATTTTGTAGTCCAAAATAATGTATTATGTATTAATAATATATTATTATGTATTTCTCTATTTACTGCATATAAATTTATTATTTGTAAATATTAAGTTATTATGGTTATTATAACCGTATTTTAATTAATTATTAATAGATAGTAGGTTCGTTATTTCTAAACTGTGCGTATATTTCGTAGTGAAAGCGAACAAGATAAATTGGTATATGTAATTATATTT
Source organism: Limulus polyphemus (assembly GCF_000517525.1). Classification (NCBI taxonomy): domain Eukaryota; kingdom Metazoa; phylum Arthropoda; class Merostomata; order Xiphosura; family Limulidae; genus Limulus; species Limulus polyphemus. The sequence goes on from NW_013666226.1 coordinate 109,685, forward strand.
TCCACATATTTATTTACTGCTGCATATAATAAGCTGTTAAGTTTATTGATAGGTGTATATCGAAATGATATTAACAGATAGTAAGTTCGTTAACTGTAAACTGTGTGTATGTTTTGTAGTAAAAAAAGTTAATATATTTTGTTGTATTTACCGTATGTCGATTTATTGTTAATAGCTTCTCGGTTATTATAATTATATTCATTGTAAATAAATATTGTTAACAGATACTAGTTCGGTTATTGTTATAAATGATAAAGTTATAGTATGTCCATTGCATGGTTGACAGATAAAAGATTGTTATTGTTATACATATCATACGTATATTGTTTAGTCACACATACAGAAGTAAATGTACAGTACGTACATTGGTTTTCTTATGTGGATTTACTTAGCTTAAGTGTTCTTAATGGTAATAGCAACTAGATGTTATGATTATTATTGTCGTACATGTATTTATTGCTAAAAGATGCCAAGCGTTATGATTATTTCTGTAAAGTATTTTTATTCTTCATATGTGCTGGTTGTTGTGATTATTCTTACCTTATGTCCATTTATGTTGTTGACAAATTCTAGATCTTTTTTTTATATATAAACTTACGGCAGCATATTGTTTTACATGCCATCCGTTCATCCTACCACTAATATTTAGTGGCACAGCGGTATGTCTGCGGACTTACAACGCTAAAAACCGGGTTTCGATACTCGTGGTGGGCAGAGCACAGATCGCCCATTGTGTAGCTTAACTACAACCAAACATATACTTAAAATAAGCTAAATGTAAGTTAACAAATACTAAATATTTATTTTTATGTATTCATTTGATACCAACATATTTTAGGTTGATATTCGCACACTTTACTCTATGATCATCTTGTTATTAAAATGTATTAGTTATTTCACTTCTACTTAACATGCTGCGATTTTTAGGTTAACAGATTGAATGTATGCTATCTTGTTTTTAAAATCTACTGTTTATTATTGTTCTAAACAATGGTTGATATTGTTCTAAATATGGTTGATATTCGCACACTTTACTCTATGATCATCTTGTTATTAAAATGTATTAGTTATTACACTTCTACTTAACATGCTGCGATTTTTAGGTTAACAGATTGAATGTATGCTATCTTGTTTTTAAAATCTACTGTTTATTATTGTTCTACATATAATACCCCAATTCTGGGAGTAACAGATTATTGGTTGCTCTTGATATACGTAACGAACCCCAATTCAATGTAAATATATGATAGTTGTTGTTCTTATTACCTTGATATCTTTACCTTTCATGCATTTTATTGTTAACATTTACTAAGTTAATATTGCTTTGATTGGTTTCACTATAAATATTGTTATAGTTTCACATAAAACTATATTATTGTTAATTGAGTTTAAGCTGTAATTGTTATATCTGTTATACGTTTATTTTGTTATTACATTGTAATAAATGTATATTGTATGTTCCATAGGTCGTTAATATTAAACGAACCGTTCGTTCATTTTGTCGTTACTTTGTAACTTATAGCTTTATTGTTATGTTACTGTACATTTATTTTGTTGCAAACAGAGAGTAGGTTGCTAGTGTTAAATTTTGTTGTTACCTTATCCTAGATTGTCATTGTTATGCTTATTCTGCGCTCTTCTAAAGTTGCTAAAAAATATTTGGTCCTTATTTGTATATTTTCCTTTATAATATTTTTTTTATATTTGTTGCCTGTTTTGCAAGTTCTGGGTGGTGAGTTGTTTTCACTGAGTGTCCGCCTATATTTTTTGTTTTTGAAAAAAAAAACGCTTAAAATGGAACTTCCCCTGATTGTGCTTATGATCTATTATATAGCCACCACATAAGGGATCGAAGTAACAGACCATATCAATCTACAAAAGCATTTATATTATTAGTGTTTAACTTTAATGAAGTAAAAGTATTTAAACTTCATACTTCTTGTCTTCACTTAAAAAAAAAAGACGTTTTCTATTCTAATATGATTATCTGCCTTAGTTTACTATTTTATAAGTGTAACCCCTTAGCGACAGAAATAATAGAAACACTAAATTAAAACCTTTTCCCATATTAATTGGTAAAGAATAGTCCATTAAAGCCTGCAGACGGAAATTATTTGTAAAGGTTATAAAAGATAAGTAACCACTGACAGCCAAAAACAGACTATCGTTTGGACACTTGTAGTATATCAGTTGTAACTAAAAACTGCCCACCGGTGGCTCAGCGGTAAGTCTAATGGCTTTTAACGCTAAAAATCTGGTTTCGATACCCACGGTGGGCAGAGAACACATAGCTGACTGTGTAACTTTGGGTTTAACAACAAACCCGCTAGCTGATTAAAAACTGGTTTTGTTTTTAATTTACACGTTAGAATTTTAACCTTAGTTCTCTTGAATGATCTCTGAAAGGAATTTCTGAAATAATGATCTCTGAAAGGAATTTCTGAAATAATGATCTCTGAAAGGAATTCCTGAAATGCATTATTCTCCATGTATTTTCAAGTTTCACGAGCTGCATATCGATACATTAACCAATTTTTTTTTAAAACATCGAACACGTTAATTTTTCCGTTTTTGTCCTACTGGTTGCAGCTATACCCAAGCATAATTCGTCTAATGGTAAATGAAGAGGCAATGTCTTAAAACAATATTGCTGTTTTTTCAGTAAGGACAGACACTAGCTAACTCATTTTAGTCACTATTTTAAGAATGTAGGTATTTCAAGAACTGATTAAATTAGTACCTCTCCAATTACAGGGTGTCTGAAAATTCTGGAACCATAGGTGAGTTGCAGCTTTTCTTAATTTCAGATACGTGACTGATTATGGCGTTGTCAAAGCATGAGAAGGTGTAGTTAATCATGCTAGTAATCCAACTTGTTTCAATTTTCAAGAACAGCACATGGAACACATTCTGTAAAATTCGTCGAAGTGTCTTATGGTTCCAAATTTTTCGGACACCCTGTACTTTTTACATCCACATACCAGGTTTATTCCTTCTACTAAAATTAATACACTGTAACCGATTGTTGTTGTTTTTAATATTTTTTCGCAAATAGCTAACGATTTACATATTTCCATGCTATCTGATTTTATTTTTTAGAAACTGTAGGTTTATGTGATATTCATCCAGTTGAGATGTTACAAGACCAGGCCCAATGCATTTTGGGAGATTATGTCAGACACAAATACCCTCGGCAGCCAACAAGATTCGGACGGCTTCTTCTGTTGGTTCCTTGTCTTCGGGCTGTTAGCGCAGGGATGGTGGAAAGACTCTTCTTCAGAGACACTGTTGGAGACATTCCCATCGAGAGACTTCTGGGAGACATGTATCACATGGAAAAAACAGAGTGACTTTACGAGTACAATACAGGTGTTTTTTTTTGGTTTTTTTTGTAGATAAGTTTTATTCGAAGGATTCTGGATAAAAGCTATTATAAGGACATTAAAGAGGTGGCTTTATATGTAAGCTACTGTTGGGAAGTGGTGTAGTAAAATATTGGTAAACAAAATCTTAAATGATGAACTTAAAAACGTTTCATTTGAGAATGTTAGTTGTTATTGAATTAGGTAACGTGTCATGTTTCTAGTTTTATTTACTTTACAGAATACAAAATGTTGAAGAAATTGCTGAATTAATGAAACACTATTTTTTTATCCACTTGGAAAGAAAACGATCCTGGCAAACATGTATATTAAAAGTAAAATTTTACACCTTCTTTAGGAAAGAGGATATTTCTTCATTAGGACAAATAATTTACGTCTTCATGATGAAATAAATTATAAATCTTCATCGAGTAAAAAAAGGCTTACGACTTATGACTTGATCACACTTCTAGAAATATGTCTTCAAAAAGATGGAACATGAATTTTGTAAAAGTGAAGTTTTGTGACTTCGTCAGATTTCGTGATATATATTAAGAAGTGTAAAACTATTTCTTCCTTCGAAGTCAAGGAAGTTTATTAAGGTCTACATTAAGAGTGGTGGTATATTTCTAGGCCGCAATAAATGGCTAATACAGGGACAAGTCTTTAGAGAAGCGTGCTAAAAGGTAATATGGGAATGGTCGAATGTGGCTTCATTGAAATTTATGGTATTTGATTCACCGAGAGCTAGCTTTGTTTTCGAATAAAGCCAACTCTGTAAGAAAAACAAAAACAAACAACTATAACTTGAAAAATGTCCAGCGTTATGATATGTTTCTTTCAGATACCACAACGATTACGCTTGTTAGGATTATAGTCCTTAGGCTTCTAGTGAGAGGTCAAAACCAGCAAAATGTCCTGTCACTTCGGACAAACATAGAGGAAATACAATGGAAGATTAACTACTTTAACCTTCGTGTTTGTAAATAATTATGTTTCATGTTAAAACCTTCTGTCTTTGTACATATATATATGTTTCAGTCTCGAGCACTGAGTTTTAGATCTTCAATCTCTTTTTAAGACCCTGTTCCACAGTATAGTGAAAAAACTCTACCAAACACACTTTTGCTGTATATAAACACAGAATAGTTCATGATGTAATATGTATCTTCACTTTCACAGATTCTTTAGTGACTTAAACATGTGACTCATTCTAGTAAAGTGGTGAAGGTACGTACATTCGATTGTTTTATTTTTGTCCTTTCGGTATTTTAGTCATGGAGATTTACTCCAGGGATTATATATTTTATCAGAATAAAAGAAAATGCTGGTTTCAATTAAATCCACTGACGATTCTGCTTTTTGGAAAAAAATATTTGAAATGATCTCACAACTTAGTTTTTTTTTTAAATAGTTTCCTGGTTGATCACTAATATTTTAAAAATTTGTTATAATACAAAATTATCCCAAAGTTTAAATGTTGAACAATCTTTTTTCACTGTATTAGATTCACGTAACAAAAAAAAAACAATTATTTTCTTTCGAGCAAATCTGATACTTTATAAAGAACTTAAGATTTATAGATGGAAGTTCTGTTAGGGAAGAAATAATGTTATGAATGGAAGTTCTGTTAGGGAAGAAATAATGTTATAAATGGAAGTTCTGTTAGGGAAGAAATAATGTTATAAATGGAAGTTCTGTTAGGGAAGAAATAATGCATGATCAAATAATGCAGGACACAAAATAAATTTAAATTTTTTTATCCAGACGTTATCAGAAAACAAATTTAAAAATTGCAATATCCGTAAATTACACTTATGTTAAGGATATTCCCTCGATAAAATATAGGCCTAGCCAAAAAAAGAACCATGTGAAAATGAAAAATCGATCAGTGATTTGTTAGATGAAGTAAGGCTAAGTAACGATAAGAAATTAAAAGGTTATGCACTCTCAATAATTTATATAAATCATCAACATACTCATTAATTTTCAATACGATAAATGTTTATTTTGTATTATTTAGATTTTGCCACACAAAAAAGGTGAAAACGATTAACTTAATTAGTCAGTATTTGCGCAAAATATCTTATTGGCTGCACGTTATATTTGGAATAATATATTTAGCTACAAAAATGTCAGTATCAAAGATTGCGAAGAAACATAGCGTTGTAAATTTCATTATAAAGTCCAACTGTGAAATACTTAAAAACTAGTCCAATTATTTCAAACATTATTTTATATGTAATGACGGGTAATATATATTTCTTGTAGACGCCATCTAGTGAAACGAGGGGTTATTTTTCAGATCTACAAGATGTTACTTCAACTTAGTATTCTCATATTTGATGCTTGTCAAACTACCTATAATCAACTTTTAAGCAAATTTAATCAATAAAAATATAATTGGTATATGGTTTAATTAAAGAGAATACTTTTATACAACAGCAGACATCATAACAAGGAAGCTGACAGGAGTAATAACATTTAGCTAGTATCTGGCGCTCATTCTTCTGAGTGGTATAATCGTCTTCCTCTGTCTATCTTTGTGCCAAGTTTAGGTTTTACAGAATGTACTGTGTTTTATGCCTTTAGAAAATATATATGAAAATAAATGTAACCTGAGGAAGCCACGAGATTGTTATATTCCTGGTGGATCTAATAATGGTACAGCGTTCCGATAGTCCTGAAAATAGCTAGATCGTACCTGTTAAAGTATAATAATTTCACTTAAAAGTCTTAATTTTAATAAATAATAAATATAGAATAGATTATGAAAATATAAAAAATAAAAAGCTATTAGAATTTACGAAATAAGCAAAACATCTTAACAAGTTTCTATTTATTACTGAGTATCACTACCACTACTAAATGATAATTGAAATCATAGATAGTACTATGTGTGTGTGTGTGTGTGTGCTTAGAGAGAGAAATGAATAGATATGATGCAGTAGACGGAAATTCTCACTTGGAGTGGGAATATTCAGAGGTTATATTTTATCTGAACTCTTTAACCCTAATTAACTTATTTAAATCAACGTCAATCGATACAATTATTTTAATCTGTGCAAATCTATATTTTGTTTTTGCATTAAACAATTCTTGATTATGACACATTTAAAAAATGTACGAAATGTTAACCCAAATAGAACAAAATTAAAAAACGTTTTAGTTTTAATTACTAAAAATGTTCAGTGTTACTGATAAGATTTTCTTCTCAAGTACAGACATTGTAGTTCCTCTAATTCAAGTTTAGGCGCTTTTAACATCAGCTTCACAGAATATACATTTTATAAAAGTTAACTGATCGGAAATATATAGATATATATTGTAGGTGTATCAAACAGTTTGTTATTCTCTATGAGTTTCACACCGTTTTCAGGTTGTAGTCTATTGTTTGAACCAATTAAGTAAAATAGATTTAGGTAGCAGGAAAAATGTTTTTGCATACACAAAAGAGTTACAGCATGTTTTATTTTTATAAATTTTTATTTTTGGTAATTTCAGTGTTCGGATTTGCTTAGTTTTGTTCACGAGGAAAAGAAATGTGAATGTGTGAATGTGGTGCAAAAGTGTAAAAGAATGGATCATTTGCAAATACATTGGTGGACAAAATGTGCCAATATGATTTTTATTTCGTGGTTTACGTATATTTTATGTGGTTTTTCAGGGTTTAGTATAATTCACAATTATATGTTATGTAATTAATTAGAACAAATACTATCAAGAAATAAATATAAACCCATACAATAATTTCCTTCTTATTGATCAGTTGTTATTTTTAAATGTTTATTAAAAGTTAAAATTGGTTGAGTCTAAGTTTTAATTTATATATTTTTATTTTCGTTTTGTATTGATACTTTAGATATAGTTATATAATTGGCAGTTTTAAACTCACAACTTTAAGGGGTGTTGAAATATAAAGCCAAATTATATTGTACTAAATAACAAATCCACTAGTCATGCTGTTGTTGTTTATTTCAATAATAATACAGGTTATACTTTGTTTTATTTTGTATTTTTTTAAGAAAATGAGCGACAACTCTATCGAAAATTTGAACATAATGCTGTAGTTACCATATGTGATCTATGCTGTAAATATAAAGCTTTCCATGTGTTCACCTAGAAAATGGTTGATAATCCTTTCAAAATTTTGAAAGTTGGTAATCTTCTAAGACATTTAAATTTTCTTATCTTGATATTTTACTTCGACAATCACGGTCTGAGTAACTGTATTGTCTCGTGTAATAAGAATTTTTTGTTAGCCAAAGAATAAATTTTGTGCTGTTACTTTGTCGTTCTGGATATATGTTTTGTTATAACAACTTAAAACACTGTACTGATTAAAGTAATTGCAGAAAATATGATATATATATATAAGGAAAAACATTAACATAAGAGCAAATTAATGAAGGTTGTTAAATAATTGAAATGATAAACTTGTTTTCTTCTAATTTATTCAAATACAATAATGTTTAACTTAAATGAAAATACATTAATTGAAAACCCACTATTGAAATCTGCTTTCTGCTTGATGTCATCGACATTGGACCACATTTATAGCGATGCTTTTCATACCTTTGACAGTTACTTTTATAAGTTATATTTAGCTAGCAATTCACTGACAACTTCATCTAACTTTAATGGAAAACGTAACTGCAACATTTTTAAGGCTCCTTGCTTCAATACCACTTACATACTTTTTCTCTCATTATTTTCAACATCTTTGACTTCCACATTTTTTTATCACTGCAAGTATACATTTCTAACAACAAGCAGGTAGCTGTTATTTTATAGTTCTGAATCTATAATATCCAAGTAAATTAGTAATTTAAATATTGACTCCATCTCTTATGAGTTCATAATACAGTAGGCTATCGAGGATTAAAATCGCCGGTCATTTATAATATTCATAGCTCATTTCACTTATGTTTAAACCTCAAATTACTGACTCGTTTATATACCGTTCACTACCAGTGGGGTCTACATATTGCATCATACAGAGTAATTTTATGTTTTCGTCTGTTACAATACTCAGTTTCAAAAATACTGACCCAAATATTGTGTGAAAACACCCATTTTCAAGACTCCCACTGGCACAGCGGTATATTTGCGAACTTCCAATACTAGAAACCGGGTTTCGATACCCGCTAGTGGGCAGAGCACCGATAACCCACTGTGCAGCTCCGTGCTTAACTTCAAACACAAAAAAAACAACCCATTTTCGATTTAAAATACATAAATGACTCCTAGCTGTAAATAGTAGAATTACTTGCAGTATTTTTGTTTTATTATTATTATTTTTTGTGATTCGTATGTTATTATGAACTTTTTAACCAACAAAATCGTAGTTCCACAAGCAAATTTGGAGCAACAAATAGTTTAGTTCATCCATATGGTATAGATAAATAATTATAGGGTCAAATAGTTTTGGGTTTCGTTCACAATTACCAGTTAACCATATCATAAAAAATGTAAACTCTTTGTTTCTATGAATTTATTTGTTTGGTTCTCTATGCTTTGCCAACTGCAGGGAAGAAACCCAGGATTTTGGCGCTATATGCCCTCGAGCATACTGCTGAGAAACAGGGGAGGCATTTCTAGGAGAGTTGGTTAACGGGTGAGCGAAAACATAAATATGATTTATACAGTGTAGGGATGTAAACGCCATTGAATCATGGCCATTTTTTTCATACAATATTTATGAAAACAGAAACTTCAGTAAAAGAAGAATAAAAATGATAATGATAACCATTTTGTTTTAACTTACAAGATCAAACAAGCTAAGTTTTATATTTTGTTATTTTTAAGCTTTTTTATCTCTGAGTTAGCTTAATATCAATATTCACACAAGTTTTCGTTTATAGCGTGATTACTGCTATTTACCGAGTTCTACGCGATTTTAGCGTCATCTATTGAACTTTTAATGAATTTGATAAAGGAAGATTTTACCATGTTCAAATAAAACTGAGTAATCCTAATAGTATTTTACATAGAACATTTGAGAAACATAATTCCGAAAAGCGTAAAACTATCTGGTATAATATTACACTAGCTTTCTTTATTTTTGCATTTATCTGGGACGAATGAAGCCCTTTTACAATTATCATTCCTAAAGCTGCATTTCTTGATCCTTAAAGATGAACATATATTAATACATCCAAGGTAAAATACATTGGATTTTACTTATTTCCTGTATATGTGTATAATTATTTTCACTCGACGTGTAGCTGAGTGGCTTTAAAGAAGCTCTTGTTAATTTTACAGAACTAAACCTAAACAATAATTTAGTTGCAGTTAATCCATCCTATGATTTCAATGCGTGAAACTATAACAATGTGCTACGTAACTAACTGCAACTATACAATGGTGCAGTATAACAGTGCCATTTAAAAATAATGGCGTACAGGTTTCAAATGAAACCGAATTCATTTGGGACGGAACATTTACTGGCGTCGTACATGCAAGACCTTCGTTTTATGGACAGAATTTATATTTACCGTTATCTTATTAACTTCGTTAAAAAGAAATCAAATTCGATTTCACAATGTCGGAACAACGATTTTTACATCTGAACAAAGAATAGGATATTGAAATGTGATTTGGCGTGACAAATCATTATTTTTGGAAAACTAAACTCGTCTTCCTGACGGAAATAGTAATAACAAAACAGCTTTAACAAGTATTTCAATGGGAACGTTAAGCTTACAAAACGTCAGTTTAAAGTGGTACTGTAACCGAGCTGAACAATATTATAAAAATTTGATTTTTAATCACAAATTAAAACGTATGGATATTATCTCATTCAATTTGTATTTATTCTAATTATGTCAAAGTGTCTGTACATATCACATTAATAGTGGAATAAATATTTGTAGCTGTTTTTCATTAACCAGATTTAAGCGAAGGAAAACAACTTTAAAATTCAGGTTTAACTTTTGCTCAAACAGAAGTTAGTTCAAAATTTTCAATGTATTTATTTTTCTTACCATAAATTGTTTAAAAAATTACTTCCAGATTTTGTAGAGGTCAGTTGAAGTAGTTGAAAAAAAAATGAATAATATATCTTTATACAGTATTATATTCATGTACTTTTTTATACGTTTTTGTTCAGATGTTCAGTAAAAGTGACAGAAATCGTGTGTATAGAAACTGCTTACACGACATATTCAGTCAATTGTCGCATACCTCAAGCAGCTGGAGAATGAAATGAGTATTCATACTATTCCATACTATTCCATACCACTCATGTCGCCGGATGTACCACCTATGGATTTTTCTGCAACCAGATTGTTAAAATGGGTGCTGGAAAACCATCGTCTTCAAGTACTAGATGGCTTATGGAAAGTATGCAAAGAGGAATGGTGTGCTTTGAATAAAGCAGCCTTACAGTGGGAACTTCTGCAATGAAAAGTATGCTGCAGGACTATTTTCAATCGTTCTGGGACAGTTCGCTACTGAACATTTCGTTCCCGGACATTTCGCTACCGGTCAGCTCGCTACTGGTCTTTTCGTTACTGTGGTATTTCGCTACCTGTTCCAGCTACGTTTAAGTGACTCAGCTTGGCTGGAAAACTATTCGAGGAAATGACGTCATATGCGAAACGACGTCAAGGGGTTACAACCTGCTTCCACGAGTGTAGTCGTAAAATTGTTTTGTACCCTTATGATTAAGCATGCCATGTTTAGTGACGTAACAAGAAATGGAAAGAATTTAGTGGATGACCTAAACTACATATATGATAAACATAAGCAGAATGGAGATGGTTTGAAGCAATGTTGAATGTGCAAAAATCGATCATGTAAGGTCCGGGTACACACTTATACAGACGACGAAGAACACAACATCATTAAAACCGTCGATGAGCATAATCACAGTGCTACAGCTGCAAAAGTGAAGGCAAGATCGGCAATACGTAAAATCAAAGGGAAATCTGTTTCCACAAAAAATGCTCCTCAAACTATTGTATGCAAAATTTCTGTAACAAATGTCTATTCCAACATTTGGACTCTGATAAATGCTCTGAAAAGAGAAGAGGCTTTAAGTTGGAACAAATGGCTCATTGTAGCCGTGGAGACACTGTTGCTAAGAAGAAGAAGTACAGAGACACAGATCAACGCTAAAGAGGATTGTTGCAGGCTTATGACCTAGCATATAAACTCAGCTTTCTTCGTGGGATTGCTTACAGCCTGAATCATTTTTTTAAAAGTTCAGATCTTTCATCATTTTAAATAAAATGTTTTACTACATAAGAGCCTTTTTTTATTTTGAAGGAGTGTTTCTCTAATAAACCAATATTGAAGAAATATTTATTAATATTTTACTGACCGAAGTGTTTGTCTAATGAACTAATACTGACGAAATATTTTCATTTTATGATCTTAAATAAGATATGTAAGGGAGATTATGACTTAAAATTATCAGGTAGCGAAATGACCTGGTAGCAAAATACCCTAGTAATGAAATTATCAGGTAGCGAAATGTTCATTAGTGAACTGTCCAGCCACCATTGTCAAGACGTATAGTCGTCAGATTAAGCACGACCAGACGTGGCAATTTGAACTGTAACAATGGAGTGAGTCTCCAAAACCGTTTTAATATTACGTACTTAAGCCTCTGTGTAACTTAGAATTTAATTCTAAGTTTAACAGTCCTAAGTCTGTGTTTCTAGCCGTTTTCGTTGTGTGTTCTTGCTATTATTATTTTAAGTTTAGTTCTTAATGTTCGATTATCTTAGTTACCATTTAATCATGCTCAGATTTCTTTATGCTTATTTTTGTTTGTTTTCCTGTGTGCCTTTAGAGGTAGAGTCTAAGAGTATTAAAATAATTTTGTTAACCGCGAAATTGTATCTGCGCCTTCTTCTTTATTAATTCATTACAGTCAAGTTTACATGCTAAATCTTTCGAATCTTCTCTTTTGTAAGTCAACTCACCTGTGAGGTGATTATTGCAATAATTCGGGTACCACAATAAAAAGTTATAGATATATTTTCTGGTGGCAATGTGTTAAAAGAAGATATCACACACGGAAGATCACTACTGATTCGAGTAGCTGGAGCAGAGAAAACTGGCTTAAATGTGAAACAGTTGATATAAAGCAGCAAGCAAAGATATCTGGTTCCTTGAAAGCGAAAAGAACCATAATGAGTTAAAAATTAATGTGTTTGATGCATTGCTCAGCAAATCTAAGTCTGTGAATAAGATCTAGGAAGGTAGAGCTGAGTGGCTTGTTGTCGATACCACAGCATGGACCAACAGTGTTTACTTAGGTTACCACAGCATAGACCAACAGTATGTACTTAAGTTACCACAGCATGGACCAACAGTGGATACGTATGTTATCAGACTTTGCTACTTCCAGCAAATGGAAACAGATTAGTTTATTACATTCCAAGAAAGTACATTTAGAACACTTCTTGATAAAGACCAGATCTGCTGCTAAAAAAATCTGACACAGAGGTTTAGCTTTGCGGTGAACTGTACAATCCACAGGTCCAAGTCTGATAAGTTGGCTATCTATACAGATGACTTGTTTCAAATGGTATTGGTAGACCACGAGGATATCTTGATAGACAGGTTCGTTGAAGGTCTACTAATAAGCAGATGAGACGTCATATGGGAGTTAGAAACATTACACCTCTGTTTTTGAAGTGATTAGATTTGTGGTAACGTATAGGAATAGTAGAAGCCACTGAAAGTTTACCCATCAAGCTCAAAACAGACTAATTTCCCTCAATCAGTAAGGCAGCAAAAACTTCCAGTTCAGTCACGTTCAATAAATCCTAGTGGTGAAAGCTATAGAGGTACTGTGTCACCAGTTGGGACAAGAATATGTGGCTGCTAGCACATTTGAGGCAACTGACTAAAGATTGTGTAAGTAATATCCATGAAAGTTAGTGTAGGTAATTCATAGTGTGCTTTTAATAAAACTTGTTAAGGTATTTTTTGGAATAGCCATCTGGGAAGTAGCAGTTTACCCATCGTTATTAAGCTTTATCTTCTTTGATAAAATCCCTTGGATCATTAGGGATATAATCAGTGTGGAATCATCCAAACATCTACGAGTACTTGGTCTTTGTCATTTGTAGCTAAAACAAAACAGAAAGGAATGCCGAGGTTTTGCGTTGATTTCAGATAATGAGCATCGATACGTAACTGTTTCCTCACACAGACAAATGTTTTGATGATTTAAATGGGTCTTACTTGTACGGGATATTAGATATAGCTTCCAGCTACCAACAGTAGAACTCAGTGATGAAAGCAAACAAGATACTATTTTCAACATTCCTGCTGTATTTCATGAGTTTTGCATCATGCCATGTGTCTTTTTTATTGTTATTGCCAGTTTCAAATGGCTGATAGAACTAGCTTTATGTGGTCAACACTGGGAATAATGCTACAATGGATGATATTTTGGTTCAAGTTTCTAATATCCGCTGATATTTCAGTGTATAATGACAGCAGACAGGACACTGAAGTAGGAAAATGTGCTCTTATTTATACAAAAATCTTATAAACTATCATAAATACACAGAAGTAGCCAAAGATGGTAACAAAAGACTAGTTCTAGCTCCAAATTTAGGAGAAAGTCTACCGTTTCTCAGTTGTGTGTTGTATTATAGCTGATATGTGGCCAAATTTATTTGATAGTATCATTGTTGTTAAAATTAACTACAGCTAATTTACACTCTATATAAGCTGAAGAATGGGAGTGAGCTTTTCAGTTGCTGAAGCACACTCTAGTTCATATATCAGTATTAACCTATCTATAGCCAACTGTTTGCCAAGTTGTGTGATGGATGTAATAATGGTAAGAACACGAAATTGACCATATCATGCACACCCTTTTGGTTCAGCTGAGAGAACTGCACAAAACATCAAACGATTACTTTACAAGTTTATAAACTTGTGGTGTATGGGAAACTGAAAAGCTGTCAACTGTTTTTTCACTGAACTTAATTGCTGATGTTTGGGAGAAAAGTTATGAGGTCTATCAAAGTGATGTATGGTCCCAGTGAAGACATTTTACTATGTTTGCAGAGTTGTGTTGAATGACTGAGAACGATGATCAATGTGTATAATACATTTTACTATGTTTGCAGAGTTGTGTTGAATGACTGAGAACGATGATCAATATGTATAAGACATTTTACTATGTTTGCAGAGTTGTGTTGAATGACTGAGAACTATGATCAATGTGTAGTTTGCAGAGTTGT
>NW_013666226.1:125230-134593 GCF_000517525.1 Limulus polyphemus
AAGACATTTTACTATGTTTGCAGAGTTGTGTTGAATGACTGAGAACTATGATCAATGTGTAGTTTGCAGAGTTGTGTTGAATGACTGAGAACTATGATCAATGTGTAGTTTGCAGAGTTGTGTTGAATGACTGAGAACGATGATCAATGTGTATAATACATTTTACTATGTTTGCAGAGTTGTGTTGAATGACTGAGAACGATGATCAATATGTATAAGACATTTTACTATGTTTGCAGAGTTGTGTTGAATGACTGAGAACGATGATCAATGTGTATAATAATGAGAAATGAAAGCTAATACAAATGACCTCATAACATAAAAATGAGATATGACCAAATACTAACACGTTGCTAGTTTGAATAGAGAAACTAGTTTTTGCTCTGATACTTAAAGCATATCAGTTACTTTGACTAAATTGAATTTCTTCTCATTATATACTTCAATAGCGCAAACCATCAAACTACGAGCTCCAGCAAGTGCGTGGCAAGCGCACGTATGTGAGATAGACACAATGATAAGCTAAAGCAACTGGAACACTAGTTGATCTAGAAACCAAAGACAAATGAAGCTGAAGAGGCAGACGACAATGAAAACACAGTTACCAATTTTCCAAACATAGCAGATGATGAAGATGGCAGTGTTGAACTTTCTCTGGCTACCTATGGTAAGATAAAGGAAGAAGAATAAAGGCACGAACAGTTATAATGCTCACGAGATCCACCTGAAATTAAATGGTCACTTGGTTTTGTGAGAATCACTCACAGAGTAAGGTGTAACATTTATTGTACAATATCAGAACAGGGAGTTGTGCCCCTTACTTTTGGAATCTAGTGACCAACAGAAACAACCAAAAGTGAAAAAACTGAAAATGGTTGCAAGTACATGATTGCCAATTTCTGATTTGCATAATTAATAAACATGGTTATTTTAGTAGCAATCTTCTCCAGATTCTGTTATTATTCTGGAGTGACATAATATACTTACAGTTGATTTTATTTATACATAAATCAATTACACAAGGTACTACTCCTTCATACATAAGTTTTACCCACTTATTTTTTATTGTTACTATAAACATCAACTGTTGATGTGTATTAACGTAGATGAATGTGGCTGCAGCGTTGGGTTTAACTACTCACAATAGCAGTGCTTTATTACAGTCGATGGAGTTGCACTGATGGTTGGTTATTATGAGGTGCTGTAATATTCTAATGGTGGAAACATTTTCATTATCAGTGATACATTGTTGAACTCAGTAGAGAAAACATCAAATGGTAATGACTACAGGTGCTTTATTGGAAATAAATTCATGTTGAAAGCAGTCTCCTGAGTAGAAGAAACCTCATTTAGTGTCTGGTAGTTTATTTTAATAAGGTGGCAACTTGTGTGACATAAAATATTCAAGTAACATATATTGAATTGTTTGACGTTAACAATTATTATTGGCGTTTTTTTTATTTGTTTCGTTAATTATAAAAGTTTCTGTATAGACCTTCTTTATTAAACTACTTTACTTAGGTTCGTACACTAACTCTTTCGATTCTCTTTTCTTGCGGAAAAGCAATTATTCCAGTAACTCAGAGAACGTTTAATTTAAAATTTGTAGTAAAACATTAAGCAAAACTCTTATATAATATAGAGTAGAAAAATCACATAAACTTTCAATTACTTATGAAATACATTTTGTTATTATACTAAGTAGCATCGAGTACTGTGACTATTTAATAATCCTTCATATTGTTATAGGAGTTTGTGATATTGCAAATCTGTTTTAGACCTCTGTGGTAGTGTTTATATGTTCACCCAGATGGCGCAACGTTTAAAGCTTTTGAAAAGGTACACCAACCACCCACAGTAATGTCATTTGCTTCTATGTTAATGTTAACTTAATTGTTTAAAAAGATCAATTCGGAGGAAAGAAAGTTTTCTCGTGCGTGTATATATATTTTAAATACTTTAGTTTCTCCATTTATTCAACAAATAAGTTATTTCTTTCCATATTTTATCTATATATATACTCTTTCACTAAAATGATTACCTTTGCCTATAAGAAAATCTAAATAATAACGAATGAAAATACACAAGCCTGGTTTTGAGAGAATTAACAGATTGTTTCGGCCTGTATTTTACTGTAACAAAAGTAATAATATAATTTTCTACTCTAGGGATGTAATTTATTCTTGTGACTTATATAGTAGGAAATACCTTATATTAGTTTGTTTGTTGTTGGTCCCATTAAGCGTTTCAGTTATGCTTAATTTCATTCTGATTGTTTCTGTTTCATTTTATACTGTCGTATGTAAAAGTAAAAATAATGATAGTTGACCTAGAATTTGGAATCGCGCATAAATCCATAAAATAACATTTGTATTTGACTTTCCTTTTTCTACATATTCGGTTGAAGATGGCAAACTCAACTGATTTTATTAAAACCTTTATAGTTATTGAATAAAAATAAAACTTATAATGCATCAAGAAAGATTTTCTAGTAGCGGGAAGTAAACTCTGGTGAAAGTAATTAAAGGTAAGCAGAGAACTCGGATATCAAGCTATAAACTGGTGGACTCACCTAAAACATACACACCATAAAAGTTCTGTTATGTATTACAACTTACGTACGTAGTGGCGAATTTGTGTAGAAATTGAAATCAAAATTTGGTTACTGCTTTGATATTCTATTTAATACCAATTAACACAGCAGAAATCAACATACATCATCAAATACTAAAATAAGTTGCTTTTGAATTCAAAGGAATAGTATTCCATATAATACTAATGATCTAATCAGATTACATCATTAATTCTTTACACATTTTAGTAACACCCCAAGTTCCGTTGCTGCAGTAACTGGATACTCAGCTCAAGCCTACATATATAAAACTATTTTCTGTGGTTCTATAGAAGGTACTTCTTCTAATAACGCTCTACTTTCTTAATTTAACAAATTATTTCACCAGCCTTACTTAAACCCTTGCAAAGAAAGATAATAAAAGTTTGCTGTTACTTATGGTACAATAAAATACTTACTGTTCTTTTTACGCGCGTTCTCAAAGATTTTTTTTTACAAATGTTATAGCAAATTTATATTGAACAATACATTGGTATTCCCAAGAAAAAAAACAACAACAAGGAAACTTAGAATTTGCTATATTTTTATGAGTATGTATATACCAAAGTTAATGTTAGTTTAATATTTCAGTGAGAATGTTTCTTTTGCTTGGTTGTTGTTAATCACAAAGTTACACAATGAGCTATCTGTTATCTGCTCACTGCGGGTATCAAAACCCAATCTTTGGCGTTATAAGCCCACATACTTGTCGCTGAACTACCGTGGTCGAATGTTGCACCATCAAATATTTTATTGAGAAAAATCAGATAAAATAACTTTTCTTATACAAGATTCAGAAAAGTATTTAAACAAATATGAAGCTATTACAAATTTAAAACTGGCGTGTTACACACACACATTACTCTCAACTATTAATATCAAATATCAAAATCAAACATTTTTTGCTACCTGTTAAAATCATTAAATAAGCATAAAGTTTATGTTTGTGTTTTCTTGATAACTGTTTTATTCCAATTGCATAAAACTAAATACAAATATGTTGACAGTTGTTTTTTACACTTCTTGAAATGTCAACATCCACAATATAATGTACTTTATTTGTTAAGGGAGAAACTACTTATAATATAGTAATAGCTATAACAAATACATTCTGAAAATAACGCATGAATGTCGTTAGTTTATTCATGATTTGTTATTTTTTATACGCCATGTAAAGTTCTTAAGGAATTCAAAATCATCGATCACCGTTCTTATTTTTACAAATTAGTGTATGTAGCTTTGTTAACAAAAGCGTTTAACCAGAACCTTTTGTGCAACCTAACACAAAAAATATTTTATCAAGTAATCACGACTGTGCAAGTAGAATAGGATAACTCAAAATGAAGGAACAGCCTATTACGTAAATCAGTTTCTAGGTTTAGGACTTCATACCTTTTGTGCAACCTAACACAAAAAATATTTTATCAAGTAATCACGACTGTGCAAGTAGAATAGGATAACTCAAAATGTAGGAATAGCCTATTACGTAAATCAGTTTCTAGGTATAGGCCTTCATTTAAAAAATTCTAATAAATACTTTCATATTTTAAGTAATTTAACTTAAGATGTTTAATAAATTGTTCGCTATGTTACTGATCGTATACACAACAATACATTACCTGCATAAGATCCCGTGAACATTAAATACCGTATTTTTCGGAATATAAGACGCACCCTTATTTTGAAGACAAAGTTTTGAGGGAAAAAAGCTACAGTCACATTTGAAAGATTTTTATTGAACCGAAATTCAATTTGATACTTTCAAAATTAGTATATATTGTTCTAAACACAAAAGAGCTCAAAATATCAAAATAAGAAAATACCGTAAATCAAAAAAAGGTTTACTGTTATTTAGTTTGGTTCAAAACCTACAAAATCTTCATTGCTTTCACTGTATTTTATTTTTTATTATTTAGGGAGCATTATAAATAGTTATGTATTTAAAAGAAAAAAACTACTATTGTTATAAATAACACATTCAGTTGAACTAAACTACGCATGCCTATTTAAATATATTTACACATAGTTTGTGTATATCGTATATATACATATATATTATTCATACCTTCGGTGTATAGGACGCAAGCAGATCTTGATATCAAATTTTGGGGTACAAAAGTGCGTTTTATACACCGAAAAATACGGTAGCTTTTTGTTTTCAAATATTGAAATAAGGCGCACTTCAGAATTTTTTTCGACAATGTCCCGTAAATGTGATCTTTCCCTAGGTTTAATCAAACCTGATGTATTTGTCCTCTCAGCTTCCTGTGTAGGAGCTACGATTGACTATGTTATCAAAAACAAAGTTAAGTTGATGAGATCACAGACTTGTAGCTACAAAAGTTTATTCTCAATCAAAATAATCATTAACGTTTATTCTCTCACACGTAGACTTTAGTATTTGTTGTTAAGCAAAATATCTTGAACGTGAACAGATATATGTTGTCATGAGACAGTAAGTAGTATTACAAACTAAAGTAGTTAATAATATACTCGCATGTATGAAAAGTGAAATAATTTATCAAGAAGTTAAAACCAAGGAGACTTCGAACTTTTCTCGCATTTTCTGTGCAATAAAAGTAAATTGACTGGAATAAGATTATTTAATGAAGGAGAAACGACTGTAGAAATTAATTATTTTTTATAAATCAAATTCAAATCTCATATATTTAACTATCTATTTCTCACGTTCCTTAGAGGTAGTCGCTATTGCTTTGAAATTTATTTTTACAAGTTTGTCAAAGAGTAAGTTGCCTAAAATATTACGTCACTGTATAATTCTTAAAACATTCCGAAGAATTACACGGTGTTGTTCTGTTTAATTCCTTTATCTTAATGTATTTAGTAGGTTTGATGTTTTATCAGAATTTTTTATAATAACATCTTGGGTCCGAGCTGTTTATTTCTTCCTAAGACACTCTTCCTAACGAGACCCTTATCCAAAATGTAAATTATAGGCTAACATATTTTATGTTAACTTTTGCTTTTTTCTAATGTACCTTCTTGTCGATACTATTGATTTAGAAAATAACTAAAATATATGTAGATTGAGAAGAAATATCAGAAACTAAATCAAGCTGCTCTTGTGCAACTAGCGAAACTCGCAATTACGGTTCCGGTATAATTTAAAAATCTAAATAAAACGAGTTCCTTTTACATAGTTAGTTTCATGATTAGTAAGCCGAACAATTTATGAAAAAAAATTGTTGATTAAGCGCACAAACTTGGGAAGACCAACGAAACGAAAGTTAACAAAAAAATAATAATAAAAAATTACGATCATGGGAGTACAAGTTTCTAAAAATAAGGAGCAACATTCTGAGAATATAAAGCTATTACCTTGAATGTAGATGACCATTGATCTTCCCTCGTGAAATGACTAGATTTTTGTTATATTAGATTCAAATGTGTGACGTCATAAATCAAATAATTGAAGCTATTTTCTATGAACTTGAAGTTCAATTTAAAACACTAGCGCATGCTCATGTTATTGGACTATTTTTTTACTAGATAATATAACATGATATGATGATGGCGCACAAAGCATTTTAAATGAATAAAAATATATTTTTTTAATTGCTAGCCATGTGTTCTATGGATAATGTAACTTAGATCTAAAGTTTTAAAAAATCTGCTTTGAATATTTAATTGTTATTATAATTTTAAGCAGTTTTATCAAAGAATGATATATTTTGTGAACTCATGATGTTAGAAAAATACGTAGGTTCAAGAAGTCTTGATAGAAATAAATAAAAACCCTATAACCCGAGCGCTTTCGAAAGGATCGCCTCTTCGAAAGCGCTCATGTTAAAGGGTTTTATTAATATTTTGTGAACTTTGCGAATATGGAATTTAAAGTACCGAAAATTTCTAATGTGATTAATTCGTAGTTTATTTAAGGTTGGAAATATTGTGCTTCAAATTAGTCGTTTTATGAAAATGATAATGTCAATAAAGATATATCCAGCAATGACTAAATATGAGATCACTAGATGTCACTAGTGAACTATAGAAGTTAAGTTGCAGAAGGTATTTTTAAAACAGAAAAAGTAACCACAGATTCAAGTTAATAAGAAATTATTATTTTATTAGACATACGTGAGCTTTCTCAAAGTGAGCTTGTTCTGCAAAACTTCCAGTTGGTTTTCTTTTCATTATTATTATTTAGATGAATTTTTTCTATAATCTTTAATTGAAAATATAATATGAATTTCGACTCAAGCACAGAAGATGAACATTTTGATTTGTTCGACATTTATTGAATGGCGTCCAAGTAATAAGATCAAAGTTCATTCAATATACTGAAGACCAGCACCTGAGTTTGAAAATGGAAGTATAAAATAATAAAGCTATCCTTTATTTTACAATCATCACGGATTCCAAGGTTTCTTATCTTAGAATGATATTATAACACGTCTTCCTCCTTCAAAACGCCACTTATGATTTTGTCCGATGTCAACCATAATATGAGTGTAGAGCGGTAACTTATTTATATACACCACACTGTATTTAACACTGTTTAGCCCATCTTTCGTTAGTCTTCTCTGGGCCATGCGCAAAAGCGCCCTCCTGTGGAATTAAACGAGAAATTAAATTAAAGTGGAGATTCCTTTATCTAATGGATACTTAGATCTAGTAGAATTAATAATTCTAGTTTTGTATTTAATTAAATTAATGAAATGTGAAATGCCAAAAGCTTTTAAAATCATATAAGTAACTTCATTTAAAATTCCATTTCAAATAAATAATTGTTTAAAGATATTAAAGCCTTTATAACATTTAATGTTTAGTTTGTACCATAGCCTTTGTAATATATCTTATAACAAGTAAACAGATACAAGCAGAAATAAGACAGCTTTTTTTATAAGTAAACTCTTTATAAACAATATCAAATGCACAATCATATAATAATGATATAAACTTATAATTTTTTTCAAAAACGCGCACTCTTTTCGAACGAGTTTGTAAAGCATAAAGCTATACAATGGGTTACCTGTGCTTTCAGCGTTATAAGCTCACTGACTTACCATTCAGCCATCAGAGGGCTTTCGAGTGAGATAAAGATGCTTATTACACTAATGTTTTCATGATATATGGTACAATATGATGGACTGCTTCTCATTGAATGTATATTTCATTAGCAAATTCTCCATTAATTTTCTAGAGTTCTCCCATGGCCCGAGTAGTTCCAACTGTTTCTAACGTATCCATAGTTCAAGAAGGTTTGCTTTCACCTATCAATTTACGTCTTATTGTAAACAAAGTAAGAAAAAAGCGGCTTAACATCACCATGGATAATAAATTTCTAGATGTTCAAAGTGTTGAAGTGACAACATTAAATAAGTTTACAAACTTTTATGTTTAAATGAGAACTCAAAGAAATGACTGAAGACTGTTTGTACTTCGAAACGCTTGGCAGGAGAGCACCACTCGCCAGTGCAGTTTCTTCTCATTTTTATTGCTTTAGCGCAAAGCTACACAAGAGGCTACCTGTGCTCTGTCCACCACAGGAATCGAACCCCGGGTTTTAGCGTTGTAAGAACATAAACATACCGCTGACCCACTTCTAATTTTTATTAAAATTACAACAGTATGCTAACGAGATATTGACTCCGCTTGCTTGCATGATTTTAAGTTGTTGGATCTTCAAAAAAAGAACTTTGAAAACCGTTAGTGACGTTGTTGGCTTAATCTTCACCGTAGTAGATTGATCGATGTTTTGTTTTAAGAGCGAGAAATAAACACTTATTTTTCTGTAAACATTTTATGGACAAGTGTTCGTTAAATTTTGATTTTTTTTACAAATTATTGGACAGAGAGATATAGCTGTAAGGGAACAAAGAGCTTTATTATGTCTTGTATATAGTATTATCATGCTGACAAAATCCGACTTAAACAACGTTTAAATTGGATATTACAAACAACGTTTAAGCAAACACAAACTGAATAGAGCAACTGAAACTACTAAAATCAAATATTACGCTCAGGGATGTATTAACCAATAGGCTTTCAAGGCAACCATTTGAGGGATGTATCTTAGGGAAAAAACTTTTTTATGATCACACCAAACACGATTTATCACTGTTCTTGTATTGATGAATAACTTTCTAGTGAGTCATTCGAGGAGGGGGCTCATCTAAAATTATGGTAAATGGCTAGATTTAATCATGTTCTACAGTCGGTTTATGTATAAAGCACTTCACTAATTCATTAGTTTTATATTTAATGATACTTTTTTACACTTCCTGGCCCTTTACATGTAAATTACTTATCACCATGAAAAAGATGTTTATTCAGCATGCAAACTTACGACAATCTTACTGTTTCACTATTTTAGCTTTATCGATATAATTACGTTCTTGACAATATATTGTTTCTTACGATAAAGAAAAAGAAAATACAAAATCGATTTTGATTTATCATACTGATTATAGTTTCAGTTGCTATACTTAAGCATACTTTCTACAATTATTGTCCTGAAAAGGACGCAAAAACTCTTACTTGAACGAGACAATTATTATAACGATTATATATTATCAATTATTTGAATGATGCAGTTATTATAACCAGTGATTTACTTTACATACTTTTTCGTCTTGAAAAGGACGATTATTTAATTCTCTAGAAAATTTAACACATTTTTTCTCTCTATAAGTATATATATATATATATATATACGCATATATAATGCATGTTATAATGTTCTATGAAGAATTTCATTCTGACTACAACTAAAATAATAAATTAATATA
>NW_013666226.1:134614-135273 GCF_000517525.1 Limulus polyphemus
ATTCTGCTACAACTAAAAATAATAAATTAATATCTTACTGGATTTTCTATCCATTTTACATAGAACATTCCTTGATGATTAAAACTTCATAAAATTTTGAGACTGTTTAATGTTGATATACTGTTGGTTAAGAAATATCACACACATACAAACAGTATGGGTACTGACGTCAAGACAGTTGTTTGTTAAGAGGTCGTCACATGGTCACACGTACAGTGTGGAGCTGTGAAATATTTCAACATACCAGTTTATAAAAATTTTTGACAGATTGTTTACTATCGACTGGTGTGCTGAATTATCTAACACATGACGACCTCCTAACAAACAGCTGTATTGACGTCAGTACCCACACCATTAGTATGTGTGTGATATTTCCTAATCAACAGTGTCTTAACATCAGACAGTCTCAAAGTTTTATGAAATTTCAGTCATCAAGGGAATGTTTCATAGAAAATGGATGGACTGTAATTCAGTCATTTATTATTTTTCGTTGTAGCAAAATGAAATGTCATTATATTAGGTCGTAAAGAAATTAATGTCGCGTTTTGGAACACTTTCATTACACCTCGTCCCCCACCCCAAATAAAATGTATATCATGTATAATAGTTAAACGAAACGTTTAAACGTCACGTTAGTGTAGCCTATATAATATGTAAAG